>NW_020672274.1:0-3085 GCF_002925995.2 Terrapene triunguis | reverse complement strand
TCACTCCCTGTTCGGTTGTTTAAAGCTTAGGCTACTGGTACTGCCTGGGCTCTAGGGAGGGGAGCTGCCAAACGCTGAGCAGTGCTGGGCATTCGTTGGTTTTTCAGTCTGGCAGCAGTTTTGGAAAAAAAAATGGGTGTGGGAATTTTTTGTGAATTAAAAAAGCCCCTTTTGCGTCTGTTGTAGAACAGGGCAGCCAGGGTGGGTCTCCCACGTGCCGCATGAGAGCCCTGACCACTAGGCTGAAGTTATAAAAGGGGCAGCAGCCCCTTCTCCATCTCCCCCCAGTTTGTGAAGGGCCAAAACTACTTGTGTCCTATTAGGGAACAGTTTCAGGTTGATCAAAACTGCATTTTTCACTGAATAAACTATTTGTCTGAAAAACTTCCCCCAGCTCTAGCTACAAGCAAGGGCTTCTGGGGTCTTGGCTAACCTGGGAAAGTGGCATCACGGCCCTACTTTCACTTAGATGCAGAGTGCTTGGTGCCATATGGGAGCCTGGCCTTGCCCAAAGCATTCACAATTGGTCACCCACATGGGTTACAATGAAACCTGGCTGACGCTCCCCAGGGTACAATCTGGATGCTTGAACAGCTGTGTCCTCTCAACCCTCCAACCTGGGGGGCCTTTTGCAGTGCCTGGCTGTGAGAACAGCCACTCCTGCCCTGTTCTCAGACAGCCTCTAGCGTGCAAAATCACTCCCCGCTGAATGATACGAGTGCTCTAGCCAGCCACTCCTGAATTGTATTGCAGAGCGACACCAGCAAATTCCCAGACCCAGACCTGTCCCTAGAAATGTGCATCTTGTACTGCCAGCTCTTTCCTTCTGTGCAGAACAAGCTCATAGAAAGTCCATCATTTCATTCATAGAAAATGACCTGCACAAACCCTGTTATCCCACATGACGTTTTCCAAACACACACTGGTCTAGATAAAACAATAACAGAACTTTATTTACTACAGAAAGATCGATTTTAAGTGATTACAAGTAATGAGGCATAAAAGTCAGACTTGGTTATGAAGAAATAAAAGGTAAAATGCAAATTAATACCTAACTTAACAAGCTAAGTGAATTCAAAGCACAGGTTTCTCTCACCACATACCTCAGCAGTCTGGCTGGGTCTTTCAGCCAGGACCCCTCCCCCAGTTCAGTTATACTGTCTTTGTCTTTCAAACATTGTTGAGGCCGTGAGTAGAGATGAGGTGGGAGAGGTGATTTGTGACCTTTGTTCTCCCTTCTTATAGCATTTCTCTTCTTTGAGAATCCTCTCCAGCTGGGGTTAGGCAACACCAAGTCTGTTTGCCAAGATGTAAATTTCTCATCCACACCCCTCTTCCTGCCAAAGAATGGCCACTTACCCAGGTGATTGTCCAGTTGAGTTTGTGACACCTGGATGAGGTGTCTGTTTGCCTTTTGTCTCTGAGGAACTGGTTTGGGATATTTTCCCAGATTTGGAATATGCCTTAGTAACATTATACAGTAGAATCTTATAACTTTACAGACAGTGTTGCCATACATATTTTACCGGGACAATAATGATCAGTGAATTATGAGTTTTCAAATGATATCTCACAAGGCATAATTTGTACAAATTTATCATAGTTTTGTAAAAGTGATGAACATACAGGTATAGTCTGTCACACTGACTTTGTCTTATAGTCTGCTTATAAAAGCTACAATCTACAGTTTATTGACTGAAATATCAAAGAGCAGGCAGTATTGTGTACGTTACGGAACCATTGTGTGAAAAACAAACCATTCTGGCATAAAGCTAGTCCCGTGGAGACAGCAAGAGCCTCCGTTTCATTCGGTGGAGATGCAGGGAAGGCTATTCCAGATGGCAGGAGCAGCGCATTAGTGGCCAGAAAAGCATTTATATCACGGTGGCTCTCCCGGGCTCTGCAGATTTGCCTCACGTTGATTATGCCTGGCACAGAAATGGAGCCTAGAGGTGATTAGAGGCTCTGTTCACACATCTGCTGCAATGTGAAATTTCTCTAAGCCACCAGAGGGAGCCTGCTGGCTATTAAAAGGAATTTACCCTCCAGCCTCAGGAACTGTTCAGCACAGGACATTGATTTCCATGAAACTCAACCTGGGCCCTAGCTGAGTGGTTTGATCTCTGTCAGGGTGTGAGAGTTTTGGGGTGGAGAGGAGGTTGGGAGGTCTCACACTCCAGCAGCTCTTGCCCAGTAGGGCAGAGAACTGCTTGAGATGGAATAAGATCCCGCTGAACCTTTGCCCAACGCTGTAACTGACGAGACTCTGGGAGGCTGGAAGTTGTTCGGACCCTTCACATCTCTCACCCCCACCCTGTCTCTGACCGCACAGCAGCAGTGTCAGAGTCCCAGCTAGAGCTTCCGACGGATCAGCGAGGCCCTAGCTCCTGGCTGCTCACCTCTATCTTCCGCTGCCAAGCAGCTATCACTAACTGACGTGTGTGTGTTCTGGGAGATACAAGAGCACAGGCAGGGTGCTGTGCCTAACATCTGGGCCAAAGCTCACCCCTGGGTGCAGACAATGGACTCTGGCTTTCCTAGGCAGTGCCTGGAAGGGCAGGGGGGAGTTAGGGGCTGGCAGTGTGCAGGCAAACCTCAGCTGTTCTATTCTTGGCAAATGCAAACGCTTCCATGGGCGTGTGCGCGACGGGAGCAGAGCGCAGGCTGGGTGTGGGGTTCAAGGTGTTTTGTCTTTTCCTGATGTACCATAGAGGCTGAAGTGAGAGCGCTGCTTCTCACAGAGCTTCTCTGCCTCCCTCGTCTCTGAGGAGCCTACAAAGGCAGGTCACTTTCATTATCCCATGTTACAGGTGGCAAACAAGTCTCAGTGAGGGGAGGCGGTAGTGAAGCTAGGAAGACAGATGAGAGCTCTGGCTCTCCAGTCTGGTTCCCTGTCCATCAGCCCATACTGACTTCTGCCCCAGTACAGCGTCATTCAAATCAGCCAAGACTCCCATTTCCATGGATTTGGAGCCCCCTTCCTGGCTGATCTGAATGACACTGTACTGACTTGCATTGGCCGTGTTCTTTTTGCATTTGCTGCTGCGCATGGAGCTGTGGAGCCGTGGCTGGACAGTACCTGAGC
>NW_020672273.1:0-3966 GCF_002925995.2 Terrapene triunguis | reverse complement strand
ATATTGTACAGAAAAAAGTTGGGGACACATCCTGCAAGGATGATCAGTGGAAGTTGAGGATGTCCAGCAGCTTGCAGGAGTGGGCCCTTATTTAGTGCATTTGATAACTGCCTTTTAAATTTGAATCTCGTGGGTGCTTTACATTATTAAACACAAAATCACTGGTCCAAATTAAGGAGTGCCTGGAAAACTTCATTTTTTTACATAAGTGAAGCCAGTTTTGAGCGGTTGGAGTATAAATAATTTCTTTAAGCCACAGAGCATCCGTCACATAAGTAATACAAATTCAAACCAATTTTCTTCATGGTAATGGCCTAAATATATGTCCGCTATCTCTTTCATTCTAAAAGAGCCAAACCCCCTTCACAAACTGTGGACATGAATATCCCCTGCACTGAAGTCCATATATACACTCAGAATGACTTCAGAAACCTTTGCAGTAGGATTCTGGGCTTCCATGTGGCAGCTGTTTAACAGTAATAAACATTGCTACATGATAATTGGGGCAGGAAGTGAGGAATACTGTGTTGTTTTGGACCCACATAGGAAATTCTAGGTAAGCACAATGTAATTTGAGTATGGCCAGGACATAAGAGCTACCACAGGCAAAAAGTGCCATGTAACGTTCAGTTGTTACAGCTGGGTAGGACGTGACCATCCTCTGAGGATTTCAGGGGTGGCAGGCAGACTTACTCCTCCCTAGAGTTTCTTTTGGGCATGGGTTGTGTGGTCCACTCCCCTCCCTGCCACTCCAATTGGAATCTTTTGAGGGGATTGGCTAGTCTCTTTCTTCATGTTGTGGCATTAGGATTTAGAAGTGTCTCTGGAGACTCCTGCTGCTGAAAATGCAGTCTGGAGTCTTATGTATCGAGTGCATCATGGGTTTTAGAAATTCCTGATTTCTCACAAGTAGCATTAATAAGTTTATGCACCAGAGAGAGTTTATTTATCACATAGCTAGAGATGCTTGAAACTGCATGCTTTTTGCAATGATAGAATTAATAACTTTTTCCCCACAGTTGATTAAAATCTCCAGTTTATACTATAAAAATGCACAATGTGCAAATCTGATATCTTGCAGAACCCCACATTGACTTTGCCATCCTGGTACAAGTAAAATGGATAAATCTTGAATGTGAGTCAAATACTACCATCCTCACTCAGGCAAAACTAATAAATTCCTTCAGAGTCTCCAATATGAAGGTCTGCAGGACATGGTCCTCTGTCGGAAAAGCAGGAGCTATTTAAACGGTCTTATTCTGATATGGCATTTTACAAGTCAAATTTATTTCACTTTATTAAAAAGTGGCCATCCAGTCCTCTGTGCCCATGTAAATCTTTATAAAAACTGAGCGCTAACTTTAGAACTTGTGTTCAGAACTAAGACCCTCCCAGATCTTCTTCTAATCTAAAACTCTCCTGCCATTCTCATCCCTTCCCTCCCCAGAAATCTTCATAGGAGTTTATTTAGAAACTTGCCCTGTGATAAAATTCTGTTGTTATATAAAAATGGGCTTGGAATATGTATGACTGTTAGACCCCTTTAGCATTGCAAATTTTATTTTCTAGATTAAATATGTTCGTCTGAAAGCAAGTATAGACTTCATTTTCAGCCTTTTCTAGCCATCTGTGTCTAACGTTCTTTCGGGTAACTCCCTGGCTTTTCACACATTACAAACACATTTTCCCTGGCAAAAAAATTGTTAAATCAGCTGTCTTTCCTTATAAGTAGTAGTGTTATTTCCCATATGTAAACACATACATATTCCTGCTAAGACATAAACTGCTTACCCTGAATTTATGATCAGATAGTTGTGTTTATTTTAGACTTCATGATGAATTTCTTCCACTCCAATATCTCCTTGGTAAGAAGACTACTAATGGTTTTTCTATTTTGTGATCAAGAAGGGTACGTCTACACTGCAGCTTCCTAGCCGAGGTAGAGAGACTTGTGCTAGCAGGGCTAAGGGATCAGGTAGGCTTGAGAGACCGAGCTTGAACCCAAGCCACAACATTCAGAATGCTATTTTTAGCCCAGCTAGCATGAATCTGGCCACTCGACTTGCTCGCAGCTGCAGTGTACTTGTACCTGAAGTGACCAAATCAAATCCCCTACATGATCTCAGTCTCAAGAACCAAAACTATGTTCTTCTAAGTCTTCTTGAAATGGATTTTTTAAATACACATTTGGTTGCTCTCGATTTGTAATGTTAATATATTTACTATTGGTTCAAATTAATGTGGTGATTCTTATTTCACACCAGGTTTTATATTAGTTTTCCCTTGATATAATTGACATATAATCTGCATTTCAGTTCAGTTACAGGCAAATGCATTTTTAAAACTGGAAAAATAGTGTGATGGGGTGCCTATCCCACACAGATGATGAAAGGGTTAATGTGGGCCGGAGAGCTAATTAAACCACCCGGTTGCACCTAGCAGGTGGGCCAGGCCTAACTAACGATGAAAACCAGCTGGGGAGAGGGAAGGTGGTGTTATTAACAAAGGAAGTTGAGAGCAGAAGAGGGCTTCAGGGAAGAACTCTGCAGTGACTCTTCTGCTAGTAGAGAGTGAAGAGATCTGTAGGGAATAAGAAGGCTCTTGGAGGATGAGGAGAAAGGCCAGGGAAATCCTTGGTAAGAATAAGTCCAGGGAGGTGGCAGCAATGAGTCTCGTGGAGTAAACCTTGACTGCCTGTCATAGGGTTCCTGGATGGAACCCATTGGAGAGGAAGTGTCTGGTTCTCCTACCAGTCACTGGGGATGGTGGTGTGCAGACCCTGACATCAGGGGATAAGGACTTTTGTGCATTCTTTTCTAAGAGCTCTCAAACCACTGGGCCCAGAACTGAGGGTGGCAGATTGGACAGAGAGATCAAACATTTGTTTCTGCTGGACTTTGATACCCTGAAGCAGGTGAGTCTAAATGTGTCCTGGCCCAGAGAGCTGAGTCATAAGAAGAAGCCCATCACCACAGGTCTGGAACTACTCTCTGCAGGGGGGAACTAGAGTGAAGAGATTCTGCTACACCCCCACACAGTTGGTGATGGTGCTCCAGTGGTGAGTGCACTCCTCTACACTCTTTTTTTTTTCTTTTTCTTGTTCTTAACAGTGGATGGAGCACTCCTAGTTACTGCTGACTTGTGACCTTGGGTTTCTTGCATGTCAACATGGAGCAGTGGCCACTGGGCCATCCCCAAAAGTAACATGTCAGATTTCTCTCCCTTTTCTTTAGTGGGATTATTCACGAGTGAACTGAATGGTACCTGACACAAGATTTTAAAAGCCTTCTTTATAGTTAACTTTTCTTCCGTATGCTAAAATTTAGCTAATTTTTACTTGATGAGATTTCTCTACAGTGTCTGTGTGCTGTCATTACATCCGTGAATTTGAGCGCCTTTGACTAAGAAACAGAATTACCATCATAAATTGTACAAATCGTTTTTTTAAACCAGACATAATAGGTGATATACCTATTACTTTATTCAAATAGAATTTTGTTTTTAATGACCTAACAGGAAATTTTCAGTGTGGCAAACAAAGATATTGGTTACTGACTGTCTACCTCTTATAGGGCCTGATTTAACTTCCTTTGCCATCTTTCCACTGGCCTCAATGGCTGTTTCCTCAGGCCAGTTATGGTCAAGCTTATAAGTAGAGCAAAGGATGTTTTTGTGATATTTTAACTGCGGGATTGAGAGTTGGGAGATTTGAGTTCTATTCTCAGCTCTGCCCCATAATTACTGTTTGTCTGTTTCCCTAACTATAAAATAAAGAAAAGTATTACCAGTATCTGAAAACGATGTTGTGAAGCTTAAATTTATTACTGCTTTTATAATATGACTCTTGGACCAAGAGCACTGTATACATAAAAAGGATTGTTATTTATAGTCCCATTTGTCTGGCTTATTTATATCTGCCTGTCATAACTATTAAGGGAAGGGTAACAGCTCTCTGTGTACAGAGAC
>NW_020672272.1:0-8676 GCF_002925995.2 Terrapene triunguis | reverse complement strand
AACGTGCCTTTTCCACGTGCTGTCCTTGTATGGGTCACAGGACCTTCGCCTCCGCCTGGCAGTCTGCTATCCTTCCTGCCCTTGTGGACGTGCTATCGCTCTCCAGTGCCTCTGGACCTACTATACGCAGCACTGAGGAGAATTTCACCCTCCCAGAGTTGCCAACACACACTATTTTATCAGAAGCTGTGAATGGGCGGATGGATCACTTGATGATTCCCTGTTCTGTTCATTCCCTCTGGGGCACCTGGCATTGGCCACAGTTGGAAGACAGGACACTGGGCTAGATGGACCTTTGGTCTTACCCAGTATGGCCGTTCTTATGGTCTTATGAGTCTCCTGACTTTTGGCATTTGCTCCTGGAGTTAAATGATTACCCAAGAATCTCAGTTTTAATTAGAAAAAAATTGTAGCTTCCTTGGTTGTGGAGTAAAGCTCAGAAACATGAGGCCTGAAGGCTCAAAACCCAGAAGGCAAATGAGCAGAACCCAATATATGATTTTTTTAAAATCTTGTGTTTTTTGTGAGCCTGATGTGATCTGTGAACTCGTGGAGTTGGCAATACTGGATTTCTCTTTGATGCCACTCTGGCTGGGCTGCAGCCACCTGCTCCCATTCTCTGCCAGGTTCCCTTCCAGACAGGGATTCGGCTGGCTTCCTTTGCTCTGCTTTGATCAGAGATGTCATTTACATGTGACACCATGTAATACTGGTGCGACACACAGGAATGCCAGTATGTCAGACCGGTCTTGACTTCCTACTCACAAGCCTCATGACCCGGGTCAGGCTAATACCCCTGTGCCTCATGGCAGGGCCAGTATATGCTGCTTGCAGTGGTTGCTGTTCCAGCCCTTGCTTTTACAATGTTTGGGAATTCCTGGCTTCCAACTCTCCCGTCTGTCCCCTTTCGGAGGGCAGGAGCTGTTATAGATGCAGGGAGGCTCAGCTGATGAGCTCATGGCTGCAATCAATGACAATAACAGGAGACATGCCTGCAAAAACTGAAGGCTCAATACAAACATGTTGTTTCTCTATCTTGCTGACCCAGCCATACAGCTCTGCTTGTGCAATCAACTAAGCCAAAATCCATCCTGTGGCACTCAGCACAGACATGCTGTTACCATCTGCCCCTAGGCCTGCCGGGTTCCCTGGAATCTCTGACTTCTCTGAGGCCGATGCCACTCAGCTCACGTGCCTGCTTTCCATGCCGGGGCCAGGTTTTGTGAGCTGCGGCACAGAAGGTGAAGCCTGGGAGGAGCAGGGGAAAAGGCAGCTTTAAAGGCGCATTGTGCCACTTGGATTTTGGGCTGGTACAGGAGCGAAAGTGGCATAAATCAGAGCAGCCTTTCCTGGGTGCCTATGGCCTGCATCACACCCCACAATGCCCAGCACTATGGCTGCTCCCCCTCCTGCCACTGGCAGAGCATGGGTGAGTGCAGCAGAATGCAGCCTTGCACTGCTCCCATGCTGGCCCCCTACAGCTCACTGATCACCCCTATCTGCCACCGGAGCAATTTATAACTGGGGCAGCGTGGGGGGCAGAACCAGCCCCCGGACATTTTAAGAGATTGCTTCCTTGGATTAATACAACCATAGAACCAAGGTGTGTCATGAGGATGAGTGTGAAACTGACCAAATCCCCAGTGTTTTTCTCCTGTTTCTATGGAATTCTTTATATATTTCGCCACAACAAATGGTTCAGTGCATTTTTTCCTTAAAGCACCCAAATAGCTAGCAACCCACGGGCAACCCCACAATAATAAATAGGACCCTGCAGCCCAGTGCTCATGAGCAACCCTACAATACTAAACTAGTATGTTTAACCCACCATCCATACGAAACCCTACAAGAATAAACCAATATGGAGAAAAAGGGTGCAAGCAAATACATTTCAGTTTCCAGCATCCACAGGCTGTGATTCACATCTGACTGATCTCTGGCAATACCTTGACGTATCAAACTTTGACGAGCTGTCAGAGAAAGGCTCCCTCTGGCTCCACCAGCTGGGGTGAGGAGAAGGAATCTAAGGGGATCTCCTAGCTCACAGCAAACAGATTTGCTCTCCGTCCAGGCGAGCTGTTCCCAGCGATGGGGCTGGAGCCAGGTGGGTAGGAATGCCTGACGTCTGAGCGAGACATGCTGAGTGTGTGGCAGGGAAAGGTCTTGTTCCACCATGTGGGAGATGTAGAAAGAGACAGGCACGGTGCCCCAGCAGGCTATTCTCTTGGGACGCTGCCAATTGAGAGGCCCAATCTCCACTGCAGAGAGAGCCGGAAGAGACTGAAACACTCACTGGAGGGAAAAGTGAAAAGTGAGAGCTACGTGGAGGCTGCTGGATCCTGCCATTTATTGTGCCCCAAATCCTGCTGCCTATCTAAAGAACATGCACCCAAGGAGTCCAGTCCCTTGCATTCTGTAGCAAAACAACACCGCAGATCTTGGGCATGGATCCCTGCTGGGTTCTGCACCCAAGCCCCTTAAATTCCACTGTGAAACTGACCCGGGTCCTGCTAATACGGCATAGCATGGCCATGCTGCAGGGTGCCCCCAGCACAGCTGTGATGGATGGCCTCCGTACCTACACCCTGCCCGAACAACTGTGCTTGTACCAGTGCATTCTGGGAAACAGTCTTAGCTGCTGGGGTGGGGGACAGAGGGTTGTGGGGTGTCTCCCCACTGCGCAGGCCTAGGACTGGTAACCTATTTACGCAAGGCACAGGTGGAAGGACCCAGGGGGAGCCTGACACGTGGATTACAGCCATCTGTTGATCATGAACGTGGCACTGCTCAGTAAAAACAGCGAGGGAAAGTGTCTTGGGAGGGATTTGGTCCACCCAGCCCGGCTCTGTGTGCTACTGCAGCAGCATACGGGAACTGAGGAAGTCCCTTATAACTCCTGGTGGAGGCACTGCATAAGGCTTCAATGCCTCTGGTAAATCACAGCTTAGGGGCGTGCCGGAGATGGGACGAGGCGGGGTGCAGCATGTAGATCCTGGGTGAGGCAGCCAGGGACGGGCTAGCTAAATTGTATCAGGAACTGTGCCAGCCCCTGGAACAGTCTAGGCTCGAAAGGGCACAATGCTGTTAAAAGTCACCCCTAGGCTGCATGCACAATCCTGCCCCCAGCATTCAGGCACAGCCCTCCAGGTGCTGTGGGGCAGGAGTCTGTCGGGCCGATCGGAGTGTCCTGGTGTGACTGAGTTTAGCTCATGGGCAGAGGCAGATTGCAATTTATTGGGGCCCTGGGCACAAAGCACATTTGGGTCCCCCACATCCTGAGGGCCCAGGGGCACCAGAACCGGGCCGGCCATGGCCCCCCACTTTTGAACATGGGCATAGTAGCCTCGGGCAGGTGTGGAACAGCGTTGGCCTGGGCATAGTTGGAGGGACGGGGGGACGTTGCCTTCCCAAACTGCAAGGCTCAGGCCAGAGGGGACAGGAGGAGTGGTGCCTCACCTGGTTACTATCTTGGCACAAAGCCCAGGTGGCAGCAGGGGCAGCCTGTCACTGGGAGCAGGAAGGACCTGGTGGGGGCAGCCTGGCAGCGGGAGCCGGGCACAGGCACTGACCGAGCTCGGGTGGAGGGCGGCAGCCTCTGAGGCTGAGCCAGAAGCAATGGGAATTGCACCAGAAGAGCCCTCCCTGCTTGTGACTTTCCCGGGGCTCCCCGCTGCCTCCCAGCCAGGGCAGGGCCTCCTCTCTCCACAGAGCATGTCTGCAGGCCCTGGGGAGGGGGCAGGAGGCCAGACTGGAGCCCCGGCCCTGCGTCCCACCGGCAGCAGTGTGCCCTGGGGGTTGGGGACACAGGCTGGGGACTGCTCTAAGGCACCTCACCCCCTGCCTAGGGCAGGCGGTGTGTGTGGGGCTCCCCACAGTGGCTCTGGCTCTTACCACTGCCTGGCTTTGGCTTCTGGCCTGGCCAGCAGGTAGAGCCCCGGAGGAAAGAGGAGAAGCAGGGAGCGGGGCCTCAGTTCTGGCGTCGGTGGCCCCTCCACTTCTACCCAGGTTCTGGCGCTCCTGCGGAGGCCCCCAAACTGGCTGGGGTCCCTGGGCAGGGGGCCCATGGGCCCATGAATTAATCCACCATTGCCCATGGGCTGTCTATTTCTGGGCTGGGGGCAAATCTGTAGAGCTCAGGGCCTCCCTGGTATCATGCTGCCCTGTGAAAAGTCCCTATAAGTCATCACAGCCAGGCCCCTGTTGGACACGCTCAGCAGAGGGGAGACGGGTCAAACAGGCTGTGGAGAGAAAACTCCCCTCTGACCACAGAGGGGGTAGGTCTGCGGTGGGGGTGAAGCACACTCTTAGGGTACCTGGGGGAACCGTGCACGGCCACTAGCCACACTGTCTGTGAGCTTGGATGCCGGGCTCCAGGGCTTGCAGCTCAACACACAAGAATCCCTTGTAATTCAGCCCAGCCAACACTGCTTTGGCACGAACTGTCACTGTGCCCCAGCACTGCGAACTCTCCTTCGCCATGGCTAAGCTCCTGTGCAGGACATTCCCCATAGGAAAAGAATCCTGAATGAACCCTCCGCAAAAGCAATTCATATCAATTCCCCCACTTCACCCCACGTCTCTGCTGGCCTCTCCCAGCACAGGAGTGACCTCATGTGGACTGTCTGAATACACAGGGATTGCCCTGTCTGTCTCATGCCAGCACTGAATCTCTGGCTTTACTGCAGGGACCATTAGGCAAATGGCATTCTGAGGAGTTTGCAGCCCTGGTGCAGTCTCTGTTGGTTGCAGTTTCACACCCACAACCGGCCCACTCAGTCTGCGGTTTAGGAAGCTCCTGGATTCCTCACCAACACAAAGCTCACATCTAGCAGCATCCATAAGCAATGCTTTTGATCATCTCTGGGTGGTTAGGAGACTCCATCCCCTCTTGGCCTCAGTCATCACCTCTCAGCTGGGCTACAGCCATGCCACATACCTGGGCACGACACCATCAGTGTTTAGGAATCTCCAACTAGTTCAGAACATGCAGCACATCTCAGCAACACAGCACACCTGTTCTCCGCTCCCTACGCTGGCTTCCCACAGAACAGCCAATCCAGCTGAAGGTCTCCATCCTTATCTACAAGGTGCTCCATGGGGTGAAGCCAGGATAGCGAAAAGATTACCTCCAGCTGCGGGTTGAAGACTATGGCCAACAACTCCACTCTTCTGGCCCAGTGGGATTCTCAACAATATGGGTAAAGCTCATGGCTGCAGGAGACAGAAGCTTCATGGGAGCAGGTCTGAGATCACGGGATGAACTCCCCCAGAAGCTACGACCATCACAAATCAACCTAGCTTCTACTGCAAGTGCCAGGCGCACATCCCGTACTGGCCTTCTCTAACATACTGTGTGTAGGAAATATATATACATACAAATCCATCACAAGACACTTCACAGAGAACAGGACCATGGAATTACATTTCTCCTCTGCACTTAGGGCCTGAGCCAAAGCCCTTTGAAGTTAATGGAATCTTTGTACTGGGCTTGACTGGGCTTTGGATCAAGTTCTAAGAATTGACCAGTCGCGTCTCAGGGCTTTTCCTGCCCCTTTTTCGCTGCACAGAGACCCAGCCCGAGGGGTTCCATGGCTCGTCCCTAGCAGGTCAGGAAGCTGCACTCCGCTGGAAGGGCACGCTTTGTGGGGTTATACCTGGTCATTCGTCACAAAACTCAGGAGGTCTCTGGGGTGGGGAGGGAAATTATGGGAACAGGAAACAACGGGAAGGGAAAGAAAGGGCCAGTGAATTTCTAAGCGACATCCCATTTAACTGCACTGCCTGGATCTGTAGCTTAAGGAGTTCACTTTGCTGCAGAATAAAGAAAGGACGGACCCATGAATATCTGAAGTCCCTAAATCCAGTTGTAATGTGAATAATAATTCAGTGTCTTTTAGTGTATCATTCAAACCCAGAATTAGCCCTTCAGTCGGGCTCCAATCAGGTGAATTCTCCCATGCCTGAGTGCTAAGGGCTGCCTTCCCCAATGACCTTTAGTGTAGGTCCAAGGCACTGCGTTTCTCTAGAACTCTCATCATCAACCTATGATGCCCACACTAGCCATCAGATGGCAAAGATGCTTGGAGTGGAATCCCCATTACTCCCTGTCAGGCTGAAACCATTTCCCCTGCAATGGGAACATGATCCCAAGGTGCAATCCCATGGCTGTTCATTTCACAGGGCATCCAGATCCCAAGGCAATGAACCACAAAGCTCTCTACTGATTACAAATCCATGCAGGGAGCAAGGATAGGTGGCCTCCAGTGCAGCTGTCTGCTGGAGGCTCTGCACTGCATGGGATGGGGAATTAGAGACATATGAGCCAAGGTAGACATAGGAAGGCAAATGGAAGCCAAAGGGCTTTAAGGTGGAGACCAGATGTGAGCATCCACCTGGGCGAAGAAGAGGACAATGTCTGGTCACATCCCTGCATGGGCTGGGAGCTGTACTTGGAGTAGGAATATGGAGGGATATAGGTTGGGAAAGGGCACGGAGCCCACGGTTCCCAGCAAACCTCTGCCAAACAGACCTTCTGGGGTTGGTTTATGCTCAGGGACCAACTCATGACCTGATCCATATGCCACCAAAGTAAATGGAAAGACACCCCCAGACTTTGGGTCTGTCCCTATGCACAGGAGCCTGGATCATATTGACACAACATTAAACCACCACAGTACTCCAAAGCTACTGAGCTCTGGGGCCCTGTCTTGCTAGGGACCTTCACTGCTCCTTCCTGTCCCTAGGCAGGTGAGAACCTGCTTGATAGAATTTGTCACCAACAGAGCTTTTCTATACCTGTCCCCAGGCCTATCTCTGGGATTCCACTTGTCTGCTCACCCTAGGACTGGCAACTTGGTTGGGAAAGAAGGAGAATTCACTTTCATGGCCTGGCTCTGCTCTCTCTCTTACATCAGTTTTACCCCAGTGTCACTCCACTGCCTGCAGAGGGGTTGTTCCAGATTCATGGAGGAGAGCAGAAAAGGGCCTTTATGTCAAGCCTGTGTGTGCTTTATCATCCTGTACAATTCAGTTCCAATTGCTCTGGTCTCTCTCTCAAACTCACATACTCTATCACAGGGGTGGGCAAGCTACAGCCTGGGGCCACATTTGGCCCTTCAGATGTTTTAATCTGGCCCTCGAGCTTCCACTGGGGAGCAGGATCGGGGGCTTGCCCCGCTCCATGCGGCTCCTGGAAGCAGCAGCATGTCTCCCCACCCCACGCTGTCCCCGCCCCAAGTGCCACCCCTGCAGCACCCATTGGCTGGGAACTGTGGCCAATGGGAGCTGAAGGTGGGGCGCCTGTGGACAGTGCAGAGCACAGAGCCACGCCTCTGCATAGGAGCTGGCGGGGACATGCTGCTGCTTCCGGGAGCTGCTTGAGGTAAGCACTGCCCGGAGCCTGCACCCCGACCCTCTCCTGCACCCCAATTCCCTGCCCTAGCCCTGATCCCCCTCCTGCCATCTGAGACCCTCGGTCCCAGCCCAGAGCACACTCCTGCACTCCCAACCCCTCATCCCCAGCCCCACCCCAGAGCCCGCACGCCCAGCTGGAGCCCTCACCCCCCACAGCCCCCCAACCCCCTGCCCCAGTCTGGAGCCCCCTCCCGTACCCCAACCCCCAATTTCGTGAGCATTCATGGCCCGTCATACAATTTCCATACCCAGATGTGGCCCTCAGGCCAAAAAGTTTGTCCACCCTGATCTATCTCCTACTCACCCACCTGGCTGCACACTGCATCTCATGCCTACATTAAATAAGAGCAGAGTAGCCAGCCTGTGGGCAGGCTGGGGAGCGAGGAGGGGAGGGGACGTTCGCAGAGTCCTACATTCCAAGGCCACAACGGACGGTTGTGATCATAGGCTGAGCTCCTGCACAGCACAGGCCTGAGGACTCCCCACAATAATTCCTACAGCAGATCTTTCCGAAAAACACCCAGTCTTCATTTAACAATTGTCAGGGACTTGGTAAATTGTTCCAGTGCTTCATTACTCTCCAGGTTAAAAATGTAGGTCTTATTTCCAATCTGAATTCGGCTAGCTTCAATGGTCTCAAGTTGCAGTGGGGGACGTTTAGGTTGGATATTAGGAAAAACTTTTTCACTAGGAGGGTGGTGAAGCTCTGGAATGGGTTACCTAGGGAGGTGGTGGAGTCTCCTTCCTTGGAGGTTTTTAAGGCCCTGCTTGACAAAGCCCTGGCTGGGATGATTTAGTTGGGGATTGGTCCTGCTTTGAGCAGGAGGTTGGACTAGATGACCTCCTGAGGTCCCTTCCAACCCTGATATTCTATGATTCTATGAACTTCTAGCCATTGAAGCGTGTTACACTGCTCTGTGCTAGACTGAAGAGCCCAATATTAAATATTTGTTCCCCATGTAGGTACTTATAGACTGTGATCGGGTCACCCCTTCCCCGCCAGCACTGTGCTGCTGCAGTTAGAGCTGGTGAGATGCAGCACTCTGCTGTGCAATGTGCCAATGAACTCAGGGAGCGGGACTAGCTTGGGCTGAACTGGCTGCCGCATGAAGGTTGGGCTGAGAGACACCCCACTGGCCATCCCTCACAGGCAGCCAGATGCCTCATTCCCACTGGAAGTCAATGGATATTGCACACCTCACTCTCATCTTATTATTGGTTCCCAATCCTGCTGGAAAGGCATAACGAGTGGGGTTCCGCAGG
>NW_020672271.1:0-3268 GCF_002925995.2 Terrapene triunguis | reverse complement strand
TAAAGGGCCAACTGAAAACTAACTTTAAACAATAAGAAATATATATAGATATTTAAGAAGAGGTGATGGGGTACAAAGAAAAACAAATTAACTAGCTATCTAAACTAATAACAGTAGTAAACAGACTAAAGAACTAAGTAGCAAGGTGCTTCTAAGTATTCCAACTCATAGCTAAGGGCAGTAGAGAAGAAACTGAGTGGAGGTTGGTCACACAGCGCTAGTTAACTGCCTGAAGTGGCCCGAGATGGTGACCACGCATGTGTGACCCAACCAGGCACTGCTACCAAAAGTCTCCGATTACCAGTGCAGGGGTGCATGAACACCTAAAGTGCACCCACAGGGACAGCACTCGAAGAAGAACCATTGATTTCTATGGAAACGGCAGGTCCTCAGAACCTCTGAAATTCAGGCTTTAAGTGAGTTGGTGTTTAAATTCCTTTCCTTACACATATGGACTAACGTGGAATTTGAAGAACAGAAAGTGAGGATGCTCTTTTGGTTAAAGCACTGGCCTGGAACTCACAATATCTGGATTCAAAGACTTACCTTGTCCACTCCTTCTTGTGTGACCAAGTCACTTAATTACTCTGAGCCTTAGTGATCCATCTCAAATAACAATAAAGATGCTTTCTTATCTATTTAGAGCATGAATTATATCAAACCATGTGTTTGTACGGTGCCTTGTACAATGAGGCCTCTAGTCTATAAAGTAGTAATATAATAATGTAAGACTAATATTATTATAATGTAAGACAGAGTTCAATAAAACAAGCTAGTGTTTCCATGATTATCAGAACAATTTTTCACAGACTGTTCATATTGTTGTGAGTAAATTGACATCTAAATGGCTACACGAATGGTAAAATATCTAAGAAAACAAACTTTCCCCTTTGATTATAATTATCAGTGTTTTGCAGTTCTGCATTTATTATCCTATCTCTAATATTTCTTGGAAAGAGATATTCAACATTCAGCCAAAAAATGCCACAGAGTTCTCTCTGGTATGTTTGGAAAATGACTAGGAAGACAACACTGAAAAATGAAACTTCAAAAATTGCAGGGTAAGGTATTATCTAATCTGGTTTCTGTTTTCCCACTACTATATACTAAAAATAAGAACCGGGGAAGGGGGGAAGATTTGTAGAAACGAAAAGAGTCAGTCCCGTTGAGTGAGCGAGATTCAGCGTCCTAAAGATAGGCATGCGGTTTAACATGTTGCTGAATCTGGACCTTACCTTAGTTATGTACACGACTCCGTTACTTTGCACTTTCAACAGCATGTATCTAGGTGCTATACCACCAGCATTTGGAAACATTGTTTATCATTTTACAGTCAGACCTAGAATTCCTAACCAAGACTTGTGCCCCGTTCTGCTAGGCACAGCACAAACACATAGTGAGAGACAAATCCTGCCCTGCAGAATTTATAATCTTAGGTCCTGATGCTGCAAAAGAGTTATTCATGTGCTTAACTCTGTGCACTGTGAATAGCCCAATTAAAGTCAATGAGGTTACTCACCAATAAGTACATGCATAAATCCTACTGGAGTGTGGCCTAAATATAATAGGCAAATAGAGTGGGAGGAGAAACAGGCACAGAAAGATGACATGATTTACCCTAGGTCACTCAGCAGCAGAGTTGGTCAAATTTTTTCTTAGGGAATGTTTTTCCATTGGAAAATACTAATTCACCTAAATCAAAATGTTCCATCAGAATATGCTGATTTTGTTTAAATTTTTGACAGAATAATAATAAATGGAGATATTCTATCTCCTAGAACTGGAAGGAACCTTGAAAGGTCATCAAGTCCAGCCCTCTGCCTTCACTAGCAGAACCAAGTACTGATTTTGCCCCAGATCCCTAAGTGGCCCCCTCAAGGATTGAATTTACAACCCTGGGTTGAGCAGGCCAATGCTCAAACCACTGAGCTATCCCTTGTTTATTTGACTTTATTGTTTTGAGTTATGTTTATATTACATTCTACACAGTGAAAACATTTATGTTACGTCACATTATAATATGTCATGACATAATACAAGTCAAAATGTTTAGATTTCTATAGTATAAAATATGTCAAAGTCAAAAGGAAACATTTCAGCCTTATCAAACAATTATTTTGACCTTATAGAAACAAAATGTTTGAGGTAGAAATGAATTTTCGAATATCTGATTCAGAATAGAAAACATGGGCAAAACAACATATTTTCCCCCCTAATCTCATTCTCTGAAATGGCTGAGCCATTTTAGCGGAAAGCCCCCCCAAAAGTTCATCCTCAGGCAGTCACCCAGCATGAAACATTTCCGCTTGAATGGTTAAAGTCTGTCAAATGAAAGGAGTTGCGTGTGCGCGCACACACACACACCCTAGATGAAGATATTTGCAGTCCTCACAAGCAGGGTCTTTTAGTTCCTAACTGGCACACACCTTAACCAGAGTATAATATTCATGAGGATTACTTATCTGTTCTACTTGTGCCAATGAGTGACAGTTAAAGAGGAGTGATACTTCTTGAATTTTCTCACTTCCCAAAGTTTGTTTGCTTGTTTTTAAATCAGTTAAAAAAAAATTTCATTGGCGACTGCGTGCAACTCCCACAATGGTATTCTTTTAACGGACACTTTTGCAATTAGTAACAATATAAAATACAACACTCGCCATACTTTAAACATGTGTCGGGATTAAGGAGCCCAGGGGTATTCAGAAAATAGACCACCCTTCTTATTAATCCACTTTTACTAATTAGTACCTGAAATATTATGCAAATTGAACGCACTGGCAGAAAATCATAGTCCTTGCTTGGAGGAGAGGCTCAATAATGGAACATATAATTAGGGGTAGATTTTCAAAATGAAATTAATCATTTGGTAATTTTTTTTAAACTAGATTTTCCTCACATGGTTTTAAAATCCCTGGTACTAATTAAACATTTTTGTATGGCGTGTTTATTAATTAGCCAGCTATATTCATAGATAATTAGTAATGAGGGTGGCAAAATTACAGTTTCACTCATGGTTTTCATTCTTCATCGTTCATGTTATGGCTGAGCTAGATGATCTATTAATCCATCCATCTTGATAATCACTGATATACCTCTACCCCTATAGAACGCTGTCCTCGGGAGCCAAAAAATCTTACCGCGTTCTAGGTGAAACCGCGTTCTATCGAGCTTGCTTTGATCCACCGGAGTGCGCAGCCCCGCTCCCCTCCCCCGAAGCGCTCCTTTACCGCGTTCTATCCGAATTCGTGTTACATCGGGTCGCGTTATA
>NW_020672270.1:0-1631 GCF_002925995.2 Terrapene triunguis | reverse complement strand
TCACTCCCTGTTCGGTTGTTTAAAGCTTAGGCTACTGGTACTGCCTGAGCTCTAGGGAGGGGAGCTGCCAAGCGCTGACCAGGGCTGGGCATTCGTTGGTTTTTCAGTCTGGCAGCAGTTTTGGAAAAAAAAAATGGGTGTGGGAATTTTTTGTGAATTAAAAAAGTCCCTTTTGCGTCTGTTGTAGAGCAGGGCAGCCAGGGTGGGTCTCCCACGTGCCGCATGAGAGCCCTGACCACTAGGCTGAAGTTATGAAAGGGGCAGCAGCCCCTTCTCCATCTCCCCCCAGTTTGTGAAGGGCCAAAACTACTTGTGTCCTATTAGGGAACAGTTTCAGGTTGATCAAAACTGCATTTTTCACTGAATAAACTATTTGTCTGAAAAACTTCCCCCAGCTCTAGCTACAAGCAAGGGCTTCTGGGGTCTTGGCTAACCTGGGAAAGTGGCATCACGGCCCTACTTTCACTTAGATGCAGAGTGCTTGGTGCCATATGGGAGCCTGGCCTTGCCCAAAGCATTCACAGTTGGTCACCCACATGGGTTACAATGAAACCTGGCTGACACTCCCCAGGGTACAATCTGGATGGTTGAACAGCTGTGTCCTCTCAACCCTCCAACCTGGGGGCCCTTTTGCACTGCCTGGCTGTGAGAACAGCCACTCCTGCCCTGTTCTCAGACAGCCTCTAGCGTGCAAAATCACTCCCCGCTGAGTGATACGAGTGCTCTAGCCAGCCACTCCTGAATTGTATTGCAGAGCGACACCAGCAAATTCCCAGCCCCAGACCTGTCCCTAGAAATGTGCAGCTTGTACTGCCAGCTCTTTCCTTCTGTGCAGAACAAGCTCATAGAAAGTCCATCATTTCATTCATAGAAAATGACCTGCACAAACCCTGTTATCCCAAATGGCGTTTTCCAAACACACACTGGTCTAGATAAAACAATAACAGAACTTTATTTACTACAGAAAGATCGATTTTAAGTGATTACAAATAATGAGGCATAAAAGTCAGACTTGGTTATGAAGAAATAAAAGGTAAAATGCAAATTAATACCTAACTTAACAAGCTAAGTGAATTCAAAGCAAAGGTTTCTCTCACCACATACCTCAGCAGTCTGGCTGGGTCTTTCAGCCAGGACCCCTCCCCCAGTTCAGTTATACTGTCTTTGTCTTTCAAACGTTGTTGAGGCCGTGAGTAGAGATGAGGGGGGAGAGGTGATTTGTGACCTTTGTTCTCCCTTCTTATAGCATTTCTCTTCTTTGAGAATCCTCTCCAGCTGGGGTTAGGCAACAGCAAGTCTGTTTGCCAAGATGTAAATTTCTCATCCACACCCCTCTTCCTGCCAAAGAATGGCCACTTACCCAGGTGATTGTCCAGTTGAGTTTGTGACACCTGGCTGAGGTGTCTGTTTGCCTTTTGTCTCTGAGGAACTGGTTTGGGATATTTTCCCAGATTTGGAATATGACTTAGTAACATCATAAAGTAGAATCTTATAACTTTACAGACAGTGTTACCATACATATTTTACCAGGACAATAATGATCAGTGAATTATGAGTTTTCAAATGATATCTCACAAGGCATAGAGTATCAGAGGGGTAGCCGTGTTAGTCTGAATCTGTAAAAAGCAACA
>NW_020672269.1:0-3861 GCF_002925995.2 Terrapene triunguis | reverse complement strand
CCGGGGAACCTTGGGCTGTTAGCATCCCTCTTTGCTTCCACAGACCAGCGTGAGTATGCAATACCCCAAAAGCATACCTTGAGTCAGTAAAGATATTAACCCGTTTGTCTTTTGCCAGCTCGAGTGCACGAGTCAGGGCCACTAGTTCAGCAAGCTGGGCAGATGTCCCAGCAGGTAAACTTTTAGCTTCCACGGTATCATGAAGTGTCACAATAGCATAACCCGCCCTCCTTTGCTCATCCACAAGAGCACTACTGCCATCGGTATACCATTCCAAGTCAGCATTTGGGAGTGGTTGATCTTTTAAATCTGGGCAGCTGGAGTATTGTTCATCTATGATTTCCAGACAGTCATGTTCCTGCTTTTCTGTCTCTGGTAGCAGGGTAGCTGGATTAAGGGAGAGACAGGTTTGCAGGGTAACTTCAGGATTCTCTAACAGTTTTGCCTCGTACCGAGGAACCTGAGCCTGTGTGAGCCAGAGACCACCCTTAGCTTGAACCATATGGGGAATATATACTTGCACAGTTCCTCCCAGTGTCAGTTTTTCAGCTTCCCCAAGCACTAGAGCAGTGGCTGCGACCGCCCTCAAGCATGCTGGCCACCCCTTTGCAACTTGATCCAGTTGTTTAGAGAAATATGCCACGGGACGTTTCCAGGTGCCTAGTAACTGAGTAAGCACTCCCAAGGCTATCCCTTTCCTTTCATGCACATACAGTTGGAACGGCTTAGAGAGATCCGACAGACCCAGGGCTGGGGCTTCCATTAGCTTCCTTTTCAAGATTTTAAATGCCCTGTCTGCTTCTGGGGACCAGTGAAAGGGGTCATGATCCGCTCCCTTAACACATTCATACAGAGGTTTAGCCCACAGTCCATACTCTGGGATCCATATTCTGCAAAAGCCTGCCAGGCCCAAAAATGCTCTGAGCTGTTTGCGGTTGCTAGTGATAGGAACTTGGCAGATAGCCTCCTTTCTTTGAGAGCTGCCTTTCTCCCTGTCTTATGTGAAATCCCAGATACTGTACTTCAGAGAGTGCAATTTGAGCCTTGCTCCGAGCTACCCTGTATCCTCGGAGTCCAACAAAGTTCAGGAGACTCACAGTGGCTTTGAGACAAGGGATTAGACCCACAGCAGCAATTAGCAAGTCATCTACATATTGCAGGAGCAGGACTCTGTCCGAATTATCCCACTCCTCCAAGTCTCTGGCCAGAGCCTGGCCAAACAGAGTGGGGGAATTTTTAAATCCCTGGGCCAATACTGTCCAGCAAAGCTGCTTTTTAACCCTTCTGTTGTCTTCCCACTCGAAGGAGAATATCTCCTGAGATTGGGTGTCGATTGGAATCATGAAAAAAGCGTCTTTTAAATCTAGGACCGAGAAATGGATATACTGCCCCCCTATAGAGGCCAGCAGTGTATACGGATTTGGAACCAGGGGGTGCAGAGTCTTAACCCGTTCATTGACTGCCCTGAGGTCCTGTACCAGCCTATACGTGCCATTGGGCTTTTGCACGGGCAGAATGGGGGTGTTCCAAGCTGACTGACATTCTCGTAGTACACTGTACTCTAGGAACCGATCTTTAGTCTCTTGTAGTCCCTCTCTGGCTTCCCTCTTAATTGGATACTGTTTGATTCGCACTGGGCTTTTTCCTGGAAGGAGCTGAATATGAACAGGGTTTTGATGGGTTGCCTTCCCTGGGACCCCTGATGCCCATACAAAGGGATATACCTGGTCATCCCACTGGTTCCACTCTGGGGCTTGCATGGCTCAGGGTTCAACTGCAAGGGTCACTATCCAAGCATTCTCAGGGGGTAAGGTGAAAGTTATATCATCTTGAGTGAAATGCAGGGTGGCACCCAAACGACAAAGCTGGCCTCGTCCTAGTAGGGGTGTTGGACAATCAGGGTGGTAAACCAGCTTGTGAGATACAGTTTTGTTTCCCAAAGCACATTCCGCTGGGGCATACACTGGGCACTTAGTTCCTTTCCCTGTGGCACCCACCACTGTGAGGGAGTCTGCCACTGGCAGCTGAAGGGGTTGATTTACAGCGGTCCGTGCTGCTCCAGAGTCAACTAAAAAGTCTATTTCTGTATTTCCCACCCTCATTTTTACTCGGGGTTCCGGGGGCAGGATGGTCCGTCTCCCTTGACACCCCTAGTCTTGATCCTCCGCTGCCATCATAGGGGTACCTTCCCTTTCAGGGCACTCATTTTTCCAATGTCCCTCCTTTTGGCATATGGCACACTGGCTGTAACCCAGGCGCCTCTCCTGAGAACTGGGGCGCCCACGTCCATGGCCTCTCATTCCCCGGCCCCTTTCACCTTTCTGTGACCTTCCTCTGCCACCTGCCTGCACCGCTGCTACCATCATTTTCACTTGTCTCTTTTCCTTCTCTCCCTCTCTAAGGGTATAAGCCCTATTTGCAGTCTCCAAAATCTGACCCATAGACATTCCCATTAAATCCTCCTTTTTCTGCAGTTTCCGTTTAATATCGGGGCCGCATGGGTGGTAAAGATACCCTTTATAATTGCCTCAGTTGCCTGATCATCTGGGTCTGCACAAGTACACTCCCGGATGGTGTCCTGAATGCGCTGCAGGAAAGCCACCGGACTCTCTTTTGATTTCTGGATTAACTCATAAGGCTTTGCCCAATTGTTATATCTGACAGCCGAATGCTGGAGGCCATACATAAGCAGTTACTTATAGGAGTTAAGCATCCTCAAATCCCTCTCCTCATTCGGATTCCACTGGGGGTCTGCTGTAGGGACAGCGACCTCAGGCAGGGGCTTGCCTTCTCTGTCCTCATTATGCCTTCTCTGTGCCTCCTCCCTAGCCTTGGCGATAACCTGATTCCGCTCCACCTCAGACAACAAGGTCCTCATAAGTATATTGCAATCATCCCAGTCAGGCTTATGGCTTGCTAGACAACCTTCAAAGATTGAAATAAACCGATTTGGATTCATTGAGAATTCCCCTGCTTCTGCCTTAAAGGCAGCTAGGTGCATTGGGTTAAAAGGAACATGAGAATACACTGGCACAATCTGGGCTGCACGATCCTATGTTCCTGGACCGGCTACCACATTCTCAGTAATCAACGGATACAATCCCACCGAGGGGGTACTCTCTAGGGCCTGTGGGGGTGCTGGAGCCGAAGGGGACACCGATTCTGCCATTACAACTGTGGGAGGGTGCTGGGGATTAGCAGCAGTTACTACCGAGTCTGTCGGACTCAAATGGCACTTGTGCAAAATATCAGTCCTATTTCTTAACACCATAAACGTATACGCATAGAGATGTTAATTCCATTTACCTGTTTGCTGACAAAACAAAAGTAACTGAAGGATTGTGTTGTAATTAAGTGATCCTTCCGGTGGCCACTTTTCCTGGCACTCTAGCTGGTATTGAGGCCAATCAACTGTACAGAATCTTTTCAATTTACTTCTAAGCATCGAATCTGACCCAAACACATCCCAATTTGCTAGGATGCATTCTAAGAGCGTATACTGTGCCCCGCCGGCTGTACTCTGTCCCTGCCCCATACTCTAGCAGGCAAAAAGTCCCCGCTGGACTGTTCCTACCTTATCCAAGGGTCCGGTTCCTCACCGTCACCCCCAACTGCTTCTCCACTACTCAAGCACGTTGCACCGTTGTGCCCTCCGGGGTCGATCACACCACTTCTCAGCTGAGGCCCCCGATGAAGTCACCGGTGCGCGCTGGGCGTCAGTCGTCGCCGTAATCCGTTGGCCTCCAGGAGGGATCCGAGCAAGGCTAAATTTCAGCCTCGAGCCTCACACGTTGGGTGCCAAAACTGTTGCCGTCCCAGAGGGCCCCGAGGGGGCAACAGGGTTCATTGCCCGGTGTGCGC
>NW_020672268.1:0-3531 GCF_002925995.2 Terrapene triunguis | reverse complement strand
ATGGAGATCTCCTAAGTAACAGAACCAGTATTTAATAGCTCCCTTAGTCTCACTTAGTGTTAATGGACCGTTTGGAGGAAACTGGTCATCTGGAATTAAATGTGTCCAAAAATGTTTGCTTAAGTGAATCTGAGGGCAAGCCATCCATCTTAAACAGAAGTTTAGAGACACCCCCAAATTGTGCATGCTATGTGTCAGTATAGTAAACGAAGGCTTCTTAAAATCTCATTTCAGCAATATAAATACATTCAGTACATGCTTTGCCAGATGTCAGTAACTGGGCCATAAGGTGAACCCTTCTTTTTCCTTTATTGATCTAATGAGCAAAGAAATCCAGTAGTAGAAGCTGCAACTTGAAAGATTTTTGTGGATCTAAAGCTTTTTGAACATTGAATTAGGAGTAAATCTTTATTATTCGATTAACATCTCCAGCCAAAGATTCACTTATCTGCATTTGAGATATTTTCCACAATAGTAATGCTAATATTGCATGTTGTACTTACTAATATTCTTTACCACTTTTAATTCAAGGATTTTTTGAACTTTACAAATGATTTTACTCAACCTTTCCAAGATTAGTGTGAGGAACTTGATATTCATTTTTATAGATGGGTAAACTGATAAGAGCTTACCCACATTAGCTTTTTATCCATAGATCTCAAAGTGTTCTGCTAAGGCCGGTAAGTATTATTGTGACAAAGTACGATTGTACAAAGATAGAAAATGAGGTGCAGAGCAACTAAATGACGTGCCCGTGTCACATACTTAGGGGACACATACTACAGGAGCAGATGAAACCCAAGTGTCCTGAGCCCTAGATCTATGCTTTCTCCATTGGATGACAGCAGTCCCTAAACTGTTGCCTCTCCCATTGCAATCAGAGGTGGGTTGCATTTGTTTATGCCCAGGCTCAATTTGGCTATCGCTAGGGACGATAAGGACATAGGGTAAAAAGAGGGACAGGCATACTTTATCTTATCCTCTTCTGTAAGTTCCTTTTCTTGATGCATATGCACCTTTTTTGTTCCCTCAGCATGCAAGATATATTTGTTTTGCACACTCACTGAATGCTAGTACTATGTAAGGATGGGTGAGGTAATATCTTTTGTTGGACACTCTTGATAAATTGATGTTCGAGTGTCGTGTAGTGTCCATGTGGTGGTTATTGGTGCCAGGATACTTCACCCACCTTGTCTCTGTAATATCTTGGGAATAACACAGCTACAACAACATTGCATACAGTATTATGTAAATTGCTTTAATTTGCTGCTTAAACAAGTTTCATGATCAATTTGCATAACCTTTTGTCTCATCGCTTTATTTGGCCCACATACTTCCATAGGAAGTTTTACCCATTTACTGCGAGTTGAATTTGGGTCAGAGAGTAAATGCATAAAATTCCTCTGGAGACAGTATTTCTGGTAATAATGGATCAAATATCTTTAGTGGAATTCTGTTGGCTTTAGTTGAATATACACTGAGCTTGAATTTAGGTAATAGTATTTATTTCCTTTGAAATGGATAAACAAATATTTCAAGTGCCTACCAGTAACTCCATAGTCAGTATTTTGACACAGATTCATTCCTGGTGTAACTACATTGAAATCAATAGAGTTACACCAGGGATAGATTTGGGCCCTCTCAATTTAAATTCTTGGGGAAAGATTTAGGGCAACATTATGCATTGTAACGGTATAGGAAAATATGGAATTTTCCTGCAGATCTTATGCCCTGGATAATGGGTGTCTAGGGCTATGTACACTGCAGCAACAGAGGCCTGGAAAGGTTTGGGGGCCTTGGCTAATTGGCAGCCGGAGAAGAAATTAAAATCACCCTGAATTCCTGTAAATTTAAATTCCTGTAAATTAAATATAACCCCATATTGATGGACTATTTCTCACTCCATTCTTATGTTTTAGAACAGTAACACTCAGACCTCAGTGGTTCAAGAGCCAAACTAGTATTCAGCATTAGCCAAAAGAGCTATAACATAGTAAAAGCATCCTGATTGGTTAGTAACTTAGACTGATTAATAATTAAATCACACAGTGTTTTAATATCATGTGCTACAAAGAGCCACAGGAGACACATTAAAGAGCCACTTGCAGCTCCAAGTCTCACTCCGAGTGTGAGAGGGTGCGACTCACCACTGCGGTGCCTCCTGCTGGCTGTCCCGGGGATTAGCTCTGTTTGCCAGTGCGCCCTTTTCTAGTGGTGCCTTGCCACCATCAGTTCTGCTCCTAAACCCGTGTCGCTCCAAGGATCGTGACATCCTCTTCAGGACATGTCACTCTCAGTTCTCCCCCCTTCTGGGGGAACTGCAGTCCACTGTCCAGCCACTTCCTTCAGTGGCAACCACAGTCTACTGTTTAGCCACTTCCCCAGTGGTGAGGCGTGGGGGAGAAGGAGGGGGAAACCCAGGCCCACCCACTACTCCAGGTACCGGCCAGGGACCCTGTAGATAGCAGCCACTTGCTGTGTCCTCTCCAAACACTCAGTCTATTTCCCTGGACCATTTCTCCACCGTCCTAGCACCTTCTTCACCCTTAACTCAGGGCTTCATCATGCCAGTCCTAGTGGTCAGCCAGGAGCTTGCTCTCACTCCCCTGATCCTGCCCAGTACTGCTGTGTCCCGGTTGCTAGTTTACTTCCACCTGCAAGGCAGCCAGTCCTCCCTCCTCAAGCTCCAGGGAGCAACTCCAGCTGCTCTTCTATGCAGCCCTTCTTATATGGGCAAGCCCAGCCCCAATTGGCTGCTCCTCACAGCCCCTCTCTAATTGGCTGCCTCCTGCGCAGCCTCCCTAGGGCTCTATTAATCCCTTATGGGCCAGTATGGGGCACACACCCCATCACACTGAGTATCACTGATTTAGAAGTACAAAATGCACTGTCACGCTAGATGCAGTTAATAAGGCAAATTCAGCCCTGCCATAATTCCTCTGAAATCAGTAAAGTTATACATCAGCTTACACCAAAGCTAAATTTGGATCACTGGCTCCCAGTTTCCCAACTAGATTGTTACATTTAAAAGAAACATTTGGCACAACAAGGTTAAATAAGGAAGAAATAAACTCTAAATAAAAAAAACCAGCTATTCTATAGCATCACTGTACTGTATACATAACTAAACACACACACATACATTATCTTTTTGGGTATATTTCAAACATTTTACTCTCATTTCATCCAGTCATTCTAATATAAAGCTCCATATGTTTCTAGGTTTCATTATTGTCATCCAATTACAAAGAATCAGCAAATTTAGACAGAGGATGTAAACAGTGAATTAAGTTTGAGCTTCTCATTTCTCCAGAATTCATCAGATAAGTTTAAAATAAGATTAGTATAATATCTTCGGACATTTGGTTCATTTTCTTTACAGTTCTTATGTATTTATCAGCTTTTCATTGAAGAGGTAGGTCTCTGGTGTATTTTTAATCTCATTTCAGTTTAATTTTTTTTTTCAATTTTTAGTTGATATGAAAGATAGATATTTAAACACTGTTTGCAGATGAATTTAAAGAAGTTGTG
>NW_020672267.1:0-4126 GCF_002925995.2 Terrapene triunguis | reverse complement strand
TCCCTGGAATTAGATGCATTTCCAGGGGTCTATTTTCCAGTGCCCTTCCTCTCTAAAGTTTGGATCTCTGATAGAAGATCAGGACACAGCTCTGGTGGGCAGGGCATGGTCTCAGGGCACGTACACTATAGCTGGGGGTGTAATATCCCGCTGGGGTGAACTTACACATGCTAGCTCTGATTGAGTTAGCAAGCTAAAAATAGAAGCATAAATCTGGCACTGCAGGTGGCAGCATGAGCTCACCACCTGAGAACAATCCCATCTGAGACCCTGGGTACGTACTCAGGGTGGCTAACCCATCGCACCACCCATGCTGCTGTGGCTATGCTGCTATTTTTAGCATGCAAGCTCAATCATAGCTAGTGTGTATCATAGAATCATAGAATATCAGGGTTGGAAGGGACCTCAGGAGGTCATCTAGTCCAACCCCCTGCTCAAAGCAGGACCAACCCCAACTAAATCATGTCTACCCGAGATGGAAATAACACCTCCAATTGCAGTCTAGATGTATCCTTAGTAGAGTATGGATCTCCTGTAAACACACTACAGCAGTGAGGATTTTGCAAGCTGTGTTTTGCTTGTTTGATTCTTGCAAAACTGCCAATGAAATGCTGCAGTGTGAAAGAGCCCCCAGGTCTGGGAGTGTAACGAAGTCTGTTCTCAGAGTGGGTGACACAAGAACAAGTTCTGGCAGTGAGCTCAGTATCAAAGATAGAAGATTGTTCACTGTAGGCTGAATTTAGTCAAACCTTCTTCCCAGAATGAGTTTTTTTCCCCCCATATCTTGGAAATCTGACCACTGCCCTTTCACTTTCCCTGCAGTAACTGATGTGTCAACGTGCTGCAGAGCTCTCTCCACTGCATACGGGCCAATCCTGAGGACTTTACTCAAGTTTAATCAGGTTAAACTGCCACTGAAGTCAGGAACAGCTTGTCTGAGTAATGACCTTGGGATTTCCCCCATAAAAGGGCAGGATCAAACCCAATGGGCCAAACCCCAAGACGTGCTGGGTGCCAGCAACTCCTAATAAAGTCATTCGGCCGAATCCATAGGTCTTTCTTTTTAACTCTGTCCTTCTGAGGCAAATTCCTACGGACTTCCTGCGCAAGTCCATGAGTGAATGAGGCCCTCAGGGTTTGGACAGATGAAAAGTGCAGTAGTCCAATGCACATCAAGATCCAGGTCCTGATTCAGGAGACTTAGTTTGTGTGTTGATAAGGACACCTCAACAAGGGCTAAGATATTAATTAGAACTTTGGCTGAAATCCTGGCCCCACTGAAGTCTGTTGGCCTGGTACAAACAATGAAAGAAAACACGTAAGGAAACAGGTTAATAAAGGACAAAGCATAAACTCACATGTGGTCTTGTGAATAACATGTAGTTAGTAGACAGAGAAATAGAAAGAAGAGTAATGTGTTATGAGTTTGAGCTGCAGCTTTGCTTATTAGCATACTTTCCAGTTTGTGGACAGATCATGATATGTTCAGGGACTGGATACAAAAATCAGTAAACTATAAAGCCAGATATAGTTTGAAATGTAATGGGCATGTGTCAGTGTGTTTTAGAATATGAATATAATCCGATTAATTATTATTCACTTTGGAGCTGTGGTACACCCCTGTACCCACCCCACTGCATTTGAGTTTGATCACCTCAGCTTAGTGTAGCTTTATGCCAATTTAAAAAAAAATAAATGCCAGTGATGAGTATGGATTCAAGCTTATTTCTTGAGAGCCACATGGAAAAGGCCTTGGAG
Source organism: Terrapene triunguis (assembly GCF_002925995.2). Taxonomy (NCBI): domain Eukaryota; kingdom Metazoa; phylum Chordata; order Testudines; family Emydidae; genus Terrapene; species Terrapene triunguis. Next base: position 2,368 of record NW_020672267.1, on the reverse strand, counting down.
AAAAATCCCAACAAAGTCAATGGCCAAACTCCCATTAATTTCAGTGTGGCCAAGATTTCACCCCTTATTGGGGTCAGGACACCTGTTTGCCAGGCCAATTTTTTTCCAAATTGACCACTGATTTTGGTGGCCACAGTAAGACGCGAGAGCCTGACTTTTCAAAGTGCAAAGCCTCCCAGTGGAGCTATGAGTGCAAGTGAGCAGGCTTCAGTTCTGAGTTCATTGATGTTTCTGTCACTAGCCCAGAGCAGGTGTCATGATGGGGTTGTCAGTCTCAGCAATTCAACTTTCTCAGTCATTCTGCCTTGTTTGTTTGTAATGGTTTTGCTATTGTGCAAACTTGTTAGCATTATCCTAGGAGTGCAAAACAAGGTAATCTCCTACCCACTTTCCTTTCTGATATTCTTCGGCATCACTGAACCACTTGTTTTCTTAGATAGATCCTAAAGCGTAAGGGCCTGATTCTCTGCTTTACACCAGTCTGACACCAGTGTTACTCGGCTGAAATCAGGCGAGATACACTGGCCTAGAATTGATGTAACAAAGTGGTGAACCAGACCCCAAATGCTATTCATTTTCCTCACTGTGTTGTGTCATTAAGTCTCCATGTCTGTCTCACTTTATAGAGTATATTGATTAAATACAAAACATTGTTTTTCTTTCTGGCTGTAGCTAGGGGGATTCCATGCCCCTGGAGATTGGTATATTATCAAGCAAAGAAGATGTTTAACACCAAGAATGAAAACGGAAGGTTGGAAAACAACCTTCATAACATTTTGAAGCTCTTGGATGAGTAATTGATCCTCTGGAACATTAATTTGCACTCAGGGTAAGTCAGTGTCTTTGTGTCCAACCCCAATGTTTAGCATGTGCAAAACTGCCATCTCCAGCATTGCAACCATGGAAGGGAGCTCACTGCTTCTATAGAATCACACCTTTCTAGTACTCAGTGGCTGAAATGTCTAAATAGTTAGGACAGTGCGCTCCTAATCAAAAACAACAAGGAGTCTGGTGGCACCTTAAAGACTAACAGACTAACAATCTGTTAGTCTTTAAGGTGCCACCAGACTCCTTGTTGTTTTTGTAGATACAGACTAACACGGCTACCCCCTGATTCTAATCAAAAGAAATGTAGTTAGATTTCTGTACGATGTTTCACTAAGTACAGCATGACACCTGGATTAAAAAAACTAGAATGAGTCCAGGGGACTGGACTCGATGACCTCTCGGGGTCCCTTCCAGTGCTAGAATCTATGAATCTATGAAGAAAAATTAATATGAGGTGGGTGAGGTAATATCTTTTATTGGACCAACTTCTGTTGGCGAAAGAGACAAGCTTTTGAGCTACACAGAGGTCTTTGACCTGAAGAAGAGCTCGGTGTAGCTGGAAGCTTGTCTCCCTCACCCACAGAAGTTGGTCCAATAAAAGATATTACCTCCCCTACCTTGTCTCTCTAATATCTTGGGTTCAACAAAGCTACAACAACACAGCAAAAATAAAATTGATATGGCCACATTGAATAAATTGAATAAATTTAATTGTAAATGAGGTATCATCATTGAGGAAATGTGTTTCTAGTGGGGTCCCACAGGAACAGGTTCTTGGGTCCACATTATTGAACATTTTTATTAATGACCTGGGGAAAAAACATAAGATCATAAGATGTTAAGAGTAACAAGAAGGGTTTCTTCAGGTATGTTAGCAACAAGAAGAAAGTAAAGGAAAATGTGGGCCCCTTACTGAATGAGGGAGGCAATCTAGTGACAGAGGATGTGGAAAAAGCTAATGTACTCAATGGTTTTTTTTGCCTCTGTCTTCACAAAAAAGGTCAGCTCCCAGACTGCTGGACTGGGCAGCACAGTATGGGGAGGAGGTGACCAGCCCTCCGTGGAGAAAGAAGTGGTTTGGGACTATTTAGAAAAACTGGATGAGCACAAATCCATGGGGCCGGATGCGCTGCATCCGAGGGTGCTAAAGGAGTTGGCGGATGTGATTGCGGAGCCATTGGCCATCATCTTTGAAAACTCATGGTGATTGGGGGAGGTCCCGGATGACTGGAAAAAGGCTAATGTAGTGCCCATCTTTAAAAAAGGGAAGAAGGAGGATCTGGGGAACTACAGGCCAGTTTCAAGCGGAGTGCCCCAAGGGTCGGTCCTGGGGCCAGTTTTGTTTAATATCTTTATTAGTGATCTGGAGGATGGTGTGGACTGCACTCTCAGCAAGTTTCCAGATGACACTAAACTGGGAGGTGTGGTAGATACGCTGGAGGGTAGGGATCAGATACAGAGGGACTTAGACAAATAAGAGGATTGGGCCAAAAAAACCTGATGAGGTTCAACAAGGACAAGTGCAGAGTCCTGCACTTAG
>NW_020672266.1:0-1755 GCF_002925995.2 Terrapene triunguis | reverse complement strand
GAGCAGGGGGGCTGGGAGCCAGGACTCCTGGGTTCTCTCCCTGGCTCTGGGAGGGGAGTGTCATCTAGTGGTTAGAGCACGGGGCTGGGAGCCAGGACTCCTGGGTTCTTTCCCCGGCTCTCGGACGGGAGTGTGGTCTAGTGGTTAGAGCAGGTGGGGCTGGGAGCAGGGGGTGCTCTCCCCTGGCCACCAGGGCTGGGCTTTAGGGAACTGGGGGGGCGGGTCCTGTCCCTCTGACCCCATGAACTGAGCTGCCTGGTTCTCAGCCCTCTCTGACCCCAGGCCTCTCTCTGCCCCTGCTTGGTGCTTTAGAAGGGTGAGAGAAAACAGGACTGACAGATCGGATTTGTCTACGAACACTTTCCTAGATCCCCAAACCCAGGCCGTACTGGTTACAAACTGACCTGGTTTAGAGGGGAAGTGGAGGCAGCAAGAACCCCCTCCCCGGGCGAATGTGGGTGAGTAACAGCCCCCCGCCACACACACACACACACACACCGGCGGTGACGCTTCCTCACATCTAGCTGATGTGGAAGAGCGGCGCCCGCTGCCGGTGCATGTTCAGGAGGATGTAGGCCTGGATGTGTTCAGCCACGAAAGCTCATGCTCCAATACGTCTGTTAGTCTATAAGGTGCCACAGGACTCTCTGTCGCTTTTTACAGATCCAGACTAACACGGCTACTCCTCTGATAGCTTGTAACCAGTTTCTTCAGTTAAGTTTCAGTGTTTGTTTTATTTGTTGCTTCCATGTGTTGGCTATCCCTTAATATCACTTAAAATCTATCCTGTGTCGTTAATCATAGAATCATAGACTATCAGGGCTGGAAGGGGCCTCAGGAGGTTCTAGTCCAACCCCCTGCTCAAAGCAGGACCAACCCCAACTACTTCATCCCAGCCAGGGCTTTGTCAAGCCGGGCCTTAAAAACCTCTAAGGAAGGAGATTCCACCACCTCCCTAGGGAACCCATTCCAGTGCTTCACCACCCTCCTAGTGAAATAGTGTTTCCTGATATTCAACCTAAACCTCCCCCACTGCAACTTGAGACCATTGCTCCTTGTTCTGTCATCTGCCACCCCTGAGAACAGCCGAGCTCCATCCTCTTTGGAACCCCCCTTCAGATAGTTGAAGGCTGCTATCAAATCCCCCCTCATTCTTCTCTTCTGGAGACTAAACAATCCCAGTTCCCTCAGCCTCTCCTCGTAAGTCATGTGCTCCAGCCCCCTAATCATTTTTGTTGCCCTCCGCTGGACTCTTTCCAATTTTTCCACATCCTTCTTGTAGTGTGGGGCCCAAAACTGGACACAGTATTCCAGATGAGACCTCACCAATGTCGAATAAAGGGGAACGATCACGTCCCTCGATCTGCTGGCAATGACCCTACTTATACAGCCCAAAATGCCGTTAGCCTTCTTGGCAACAAGAGCACACTGTCGACTCATATCCAGCTTCTCGTCCACTGTGACCCCTAGGTCCTTTTCTGCAGAACTGCTACCTAGCCATTCGGTCCCTAGTCTGTAGCTGTGCATGGGATTCTTCCGTCCTCAGTGCAGGACTCTGCACTTGTCCTTGTTGAACCTCATCAGGTTTCTTTTGGCCCAATCCTCTAATTTGTCTAGGTTCCTCTGTATCCGATCCCTACCCTCTAGTGTATCTACCACGCCTCCTAGTTTAGTGTCATCGGCAAACTTGCTGAGAGTGCAGTCCACACCATCCTCCAGATCATTAATAAAGATATTAAACAAAACCGGCCCCAG
>NW_020672265.1:0-2069 GCF_002925995.2 Terrapene triunguis | reverse complement strand
GGGGGGCGGGGGAGAAAGCTGCGCGCTCTGGCGGATCAAAGCAAGTTTGATATAACGCGGTTTCACCTATAACACGGTAAGATTTTTTGGCTCCCGAGGACAGCGTTATATTGGGGTAGAGGTGTACTTGGACATCTAAGTACCTGTGTGTAACAATTTCAGGAGACGTTATCAGGGTAAAAGTTAAGGGCGTTATTGTGCCTTTTAGGCACTGATCTGCATCAGAGTAGTATGGGGTTGCACTGCCCCAGCAGAAACTATGCCTTCCGGAGATGCCCAGTGTAGAAAGGACAAGTACCCTCTGCTACACCTCTTTTGGAAGAAGTCTGATGGGGGTCAGTGCAAGGAGGGCAATTATCTCATGGAAAATATCTCTGATTGTGCCCCATGTAACCACACCAATCTGGCCCCACCATTTTAAAGTACAGATTTCCTCACTTGTGTTACTGTTAGCAGTTTAGATTATTAGAAGTGAATATTTCAAACTGCATTTTCTTTTTGGTACTTATGCTGTTTGTTTACTTTTTTGGATTTCTGTCAACTTGGACAACCAACATAGGCTGTGCAGTGTCATCAGCTTACCTTTATCTTTTCAGTTTCACTTTTATATTCTTACACTTTAGCACAGTGCAGGTGATTGGGCCTAAAATGTAGGTTTTGCATGTATATTGTAATCCCTTCTGGACCTAAGCAGCTAGTCAAAGCTTGGGGCCCTGGGGATGTTTCTGGTGGGAATAGAAATTGATGATGGAGTTTACAAGGAATGTACCAAGTCCTGCTTCTCTGAATACAGGGGGAACCAATGGCAAAAGGAGTAGTCTCTTAGCTTACAGGCCCAAGCTCCTTTTCAGCTAGCACCTCCAACCCAGAACCTCTCTAGGTTTCTCTCAGGGTATGTCTACACTACGGGATTAATCCGAATTTACAGAATTCGAATTTTGGAAACAGATTGTATAAAGTTGAATGTATGCGGCCACACTAAGCACATTAATTCGGCGGTGTGCGTCCATGTACCGGGGCTAGCGTCGATTTCTGGAGCGTTGCACTGTGGGTAGTTATCCCATAGCTATCCCATAGTTTCTGCAGTCTCCCCTGCCCATTGGAATTCTGGGTTGAGATCCCAGTGCCTGATGGGGCAAAAAACATTGTCGCAGGTGGTTCTGAGTACAGCCTCACCCCTCCCTCCATGAAAGCAATGGCAGACAACCGTTTCGCGCCTTTTTTCCTGGATGAACACAGCAGACGCTATACCACGGCAAGCATGGAGCCCGCTCAGCTCAAGACAGCAGTCATGAACATTGTAAACACCTCGTGCATTATCGTGCAGTTTATGCTGAACCAGGACCAGAAAAACGAGGCAAGGAGGAGGCGGCAACGGCAGCGCGGTGACGAGAGTGATGAGGACATGGACATGGACTTGGACACAGAATTCTCTCAAACCGCGGGTCCCGGCGCTTTGGAGATCATGTTGTTCATGGGGCAGGTTCTATCCATGGAACGCCGATTCTGGGCCCGGGAAACAAGCACAGACTGGTGGGACCGCATAGTGTTGCAGGTGTGGGATGATTCCCAGTGGCTGCGAAACTTTCACATGTGTAAGTAGGCTAGATAAGTTTATGGAGGGAATGGTTTAATGGGATAACGTGATTTTAGTCAATTAGGTAATAAAGTGCCATCGCTGGTAAAATGTGGGTCTGGCTAGAGAATCTTGCCTGTATGCTCGGGGTTCTACTGATCGCCATATTTGGGGTCGGGAAGGAATTTTCCTCCAGGGTAGATTGTCAGAGGCCCTGGAGGTTTTTCGCCTTCCTCCGCAGCATTGGGCAGGGGTCGCAAGCTGGAGGATTCTCTGCGACTTGAAGTCTTTAAATCACGATCTGGAGACTTCAACAGCTGAGTTAAGGGAAAGTGGGTGGGTCAGCTTTTGTGGCCTGCATCATGCGGGAGGTCAGACTAGATGACCATAATGGTCCCTTCTGACCTTTAAGTCTATGAGTCTATGAGTCTAAGGGCACTTTCATAGAACTTTGTGACTTGCTTTCCCCTGCCCTGAAGCGCCAGAATACCAG
>NW_020672264.1:0-1734 GCF_002925995.2 Terrapene triunguis | reverse complement strand
GGGTACAAGAAGTTAGGAGAGATGTAGAAGCAATATTTACACTGTGGTAACCCAGCCCCCCACAACTATCAGTGTATACCCCTCCACCCACCTATAAATACACCTGCCCGCTCCTATATATATCAAAATATCCCCCCCACACACACACATCCTTCCTGCTCTGTAGCAGCCCCTACTCTAATGAAAAGTGCCCCAGCTTCTTTACTGTCCATGCTGAGTGGCCGGGACCTTAGAAGTTCCACCCTCAGTAAAATGCATGGACTTACTGCCTCTGATTTTGAGAGGATGAAGGGTAGAGGTGACTATGCTCAGATTAGAGCCTGTGATTCCGGGGAGTGTAGCTGTTTCAAGCAGAAGCTTAGGCTGCTAAGTCACCCCTTGCAGCTGTGTTAATGATGTCTTGGTGTCAAGTGCTGGGATAGGTGAGATGCAGGCATTCAGCAGTAATAAATCCTCATCATGCTAGTATTTCTCAACACCCACACCTTGGCCTTTATACTTCCACGTTTATGTAGCAGCTGAGGTAAAGTGAGCCTCCTACTTTTTGGTGCATTATTTGTCACATGAACAGTCCATGCCATAGTACCAATAATGGTGTATTTTGTAATGGTCGAGTGGTCAGAGCAGAGGCCTAGGAGTCAGAAGACCTAGAGTCTATTCCTAGCTCTGCCACTGACTCACTGTGCAGTCTCTGCCGAGTCACTTCACCTGTCTGTGCCCCTGTCCCCCTCCCTTTTGAGAGAGAGAGAACGATACTTATCCACGTTTTAAAACTCTTGGAGATGGCTGGATGAAATTATGCCTCTGTAAGCACAATATATTATTACTATTAACAACAAAGGAATATTTTACCTTGAGTTCCATTTACCAACCTGTAGTTCATGTATAACTTAGTAACTGATGTATTATTGAGCAGGCATAAATAATTAGATAAACAGCAAACTGAATCGTTAAATACAGCCCAGCTGAGTAAATGGAACTGACTGTACAGTGGTATTAACAGTGTGCACGCTGCATACTGGATCTTCAATGCTAAATGCGTGTAGATATTTTGTGACTTATTAAGACTCATTAACTACATGCATTTATTTTTGCTTGGGAAGGGCGGGAATGATTTGCAGAGTTACCCCGATCTAAGAACTGATTAATACAAATGGGAATATCAAACATCCATAGACCCAGCTATCAATCTGCTGGTATTGCCATCAGAAGATTAAGTGCTAAAGATGAAACTTGATTCAACTTCCTTTCTCCTTCTGTGATTAAATATGGGGTGAAAGTCTATGGATGGACATTCGCTTAGATTTCATCTCAAAGGCAGCAGAACCTTTCACCTCCCCTGACTTCTGCTTCTCTGGTGGTGGATGGTAGAGGAACACAGTTTTTTTCCAATAGTGTTTTTCTCATGTGGCTTTGGCTCCAGAGTCCTATGATGTGATTGGATGAATTACAATGCCTAAACTAGGTTTTGTTCTTGTGCTCACATTCCATGATTTTAAAATAATTTGTTTAATGATCCCTTGGTAATCCTGCTGGGGCTTCCTAATAGAAATGGTTACACGAGAGGAAATGAAAAATTAGTCTCTCATCTGCTAGTAAGCTGCTCAGCTAGTGGTAGCCACTAATGGGAAAAAGAAAAAATAGTCCAACCATAGAGAAATAGTTCAAAAAATATGGGAGGTTGTGGTTATGGAAAATTAACACATCAATTACATACCCAGCAAAACAGACTGA
>NW_020672263.1:0-4431 GCF_002925995.2 Terrapene triunguis | reverse complement strand
TTCTTGGAAACCATCTCCTTAACATATGTAAAATGCTTACATAAGCATGTATTGACTTGGGAAACTAATAAGGGATGATTGTTACAGCAGATATTTTCTTTTGGGAAATCAATAGGGAAGAATAACTATAAGGTAAATAATTATACCTTCATACATAAATTAGGCACTCTGAAAATGTATAGAAATGATATCACAATATCTTTCTTTCATCAAATAGGTCTTCTTTGTCTATAAACCTGTATAATGACACTAGTATAGAACTTAGTAGGGAATGAAAAATGTGTGTCCCTCCAAATATAGTGAAGGAGAGAGACAGAGCCAGCTCTTGGTCTGACAACAAAGGGTGATATTGTATTTATTCTGTATAGTGCTGTACTAATCTCTGATTGATAATTTTAGATTAAATAATTTCAGTTGAACCTGTTATTTGAGAATCTTGAGTCATCATTAATTCAGACACGCAACAGATCTCAAACCTTTCTGAGAGACTCACTGCCCTACAGGTGTTCAAGAGTCTGGCCATCCGATCAGGAAAAGGAAACACACACTATATACTCTATGTAACCAATCACAGAGACTAAATATCAAGGAAGTACTAATCCTGCTATTATTGAAGTCAGTGGGAGATTAGACATTAGCTTTAGTGGGAGCAGGCTCTTTGTCTCTGGAATTATATCCTCTGTCACAGAAACATAGAATCATAGAAGATTAGGGTTGGAAGACACCTCAGGAGGTTATCTAGTCCAACCCCCTGATCAAAGCAGGACCAACCCCAACTAAATCATCCCAGCCAGGGCTTTGTCAAGCCAGGTCTAAAAAAACTCTAAGGATGGAGATTCCACCAACTCCCTAGGTAACCCATTCCAGTGCTTCACCACCCTTCTAATGAAATTGTTATTCCTAATATCCAACCTAAACCTCCCCCACTGCAACTTGAGACCATTGCTCCTTGTTCTGTCATCTGCCACCACTGAGAACAGCCTACCTCTATCCTCTTTGGAACCCCCCTTTCAGGTAGTTAAAGATTGATATTAAATCCCCCTTCACTCTTCTCTTCTGCAGACTAAATAACCCCAGTTCCCTCATCTTCTTCTCACAAGTCACGTGCCCCAGCCCCCTAATCATTTTTGTTGCCCTCCGCTGGACTCTCTCCAATTTCTGCACATTCTTTCTGTAGTGGGGGCCCCAAAACTGGACACAATACTCCAGATGTGGCCTCACCAGTGCCGATTAGAGAGGAATAATCACTTTCCTCGATCTGCTGGTAATGCTCCTACTAATGCAGCCCAATATGCTATTAGCCTTCTTGGCAATAAGGGCACACAGTTGACTCATATCCAGCTTCTCATCCACTGTAATCCCCAGGTCCTTTTCTGCAGAACTGCTGCTTAACCAGTCGGTCCCCAGCCTGTAGCAGTACATGGGATTTTTCCATCCTAAGTGCAGTACTCTGCACTTGTCCTTGTTGAACCTCATCAGATTTCTTTTGGCCCAATCCTCCAATTTGCCTATGCCACTCTGGACCCTATTCCTGCTCTCCAGCATATCTACCTCTCGCCCCATTTTAGTGTCATCCACAAACTTGCTGACGGTGCAATCCATCCTATCATTCAGATCATTAATGAAGATGTTCAACAAAACCGTCCCCAGGACGGACTCCTGGGGCACTACGCTTGATACCAGCTGCCAACTAGACATCGAGCCGTTGATCACTCCCTGTTGAGCCCAACAATCTAGCCAGTTTTCTATTCACTTTATAGTCTATTAATCCAATCCATACTTTTTTTAACTTGCTGGCAAGAATACTGTGGGAGACCGTATCAAAAGCTTTGCTAAAGTCCAGGTATATCACGTCCACCACCTTCCACATATCCACAGAGCCAGTTATCTCATCATAGAAGGCAATCAGGTTGGGCAGGCATGACTTGCCCTTGGTGAATCCATGTTGACTGTTCCTGATCACCTTCCTCTCCTCCAAGTGCTTCAAAATGGATTCCTTGAGGACCTGCTCCATGATTTTTCCAGGGACTGAGGTGAGGCTGTAGTTCCCTGGATTTTCCTTCTTCCCTTTTTAAAAGATGGTCACTATATTTGCCTTTTTCCAATCATCCGGGACCTCACCTGATCACCAGCAGTTTTCAAAGATAATGGCCAATAGCTCGACATTCAGGCTAGACATGTCAAGCTAGACAGTCATTGAAAATGGAATTAAATTTTAAGATCAACGCTAGTTAATGGGCAACTAAGGTCCTTTAAAGGCTATAGTGCTAAGAGCAAAGCCGAATACACAAAATAAATTCAGCTGTGCAAGGTCATGATATCTACAAAAAGAGCCAAGTTGGAACAGCATTAACCATTTCAGCAAGAAAAAAATAGCAGTAACTTGGCACCCACAATTCAAGGACCCAGATCTGGGACCTCTGTGAGACAGCACATTAGCCTTAATTGTGCCTCATGTAACATGCCTAGTGAAACTGATATCCCTTTCCTCATTCTTCTCCTCTATTAATATATTTATGCTCCTAAACTTTATTATATTATGTTAAAAATAATAGATAGATATGAATGAAGATCCTCCCACAGTTTTTCCAGTGTACTTTAATTCTTCCCTTAAATATTCCTCTGTTCCATCTGTCAATTGTAAGGGATTATATTACTACTTCTGTTTATTTTCTTGTGTGGATACATTTAATTTGCAAATCAAAATGACTCTTCCAAATGCATTTTATAATTTCAACTAGAAATGAAAGGCTAAACGATTTAAGAGATGCACCTGCTTGCATTGAAGTCCTTAGGAGAGCTGCAATTGACTTCAATAACAGAAGGATTGGGTTTGAATTCTGAAATCAAAAACAACTCAAATTATGCTGTTTTTCCCCACCAAAGGACTGATGATGTGCAATATGGTACATTCAGATTTAAAATTTTGCTTATGTGGAATTTTTCAATTTATTTATTGTACGCTATTTCTTTCTGATTCTCAGAATCAGAACGTGATTCAACTATGAGGAGTCATTTCCTGTTGGCATCCTTTCATCTGCGAGAGATGGTGGGAATCGCAGCCTATGATGTGGATGCCTTGCAATGTCTCAAGTGACTGAATAGTCCAATCTGAGATTTGCATGGTCTTTGCCAGTTTATGCAAATATATGTATCTTGGTTGGGAGCTGCTTGCTTCCTACAGGCTCTTTTCTCTTCAAGCTGTAGGACCAGCTTCTGTCATGGACTTTGATACCCTGATGGAGATGATGGCACCACTTGTTATGATCACTTACCAAGATTTCCCATTGGTCAGGATCAATTCCAAATTCCTTCATATCTCGCTTGCATGTATCTTTAGAGCGAAGCTTGGGATGTCTTGTTGTTCTTGTTCCCCCTGATAGCTCCCCATATAGCATGTCCTTGGGTATGCGTCCGGCTTCCAACCAACTCAGATGGCCCAGCCATCACAGTCGTCCTTGCTTGAGCAGGGCTGTCACACTTGGTAAAGGAGTAATAAGTTTTTTGGAAACCACAACCTTCAGGTTAATTATCTAATATAGTAATGGATGAATCTCAAAGATTATTTCAGATGCATCCATGTCTTTGATTTACATAGCTCATAATAAGTGGTGTTGTAATGACATTAACATAAAAAACACACTTTATGATTTCCAAATATGATTTCAACTGGATCAGAAGTGAACCATTAGAAAGCCAGGCTCTTGCTAATTGTGCCTGAGGTGCTTAATACATTGGCAGAATCTTCAAATGAATCTTCAAACAACATATACTGGAGAGGAGAATAGGCACAGTAAATAGATTTTATATCAATGATATGAAAGAGTCTGTTTTAAAAATTACTTAATTTTATATGTTGATAATGTAATAAATGAACCAATATATTTTCAGAAATTTTTAATATCAATACCAACAGACACTATCTACAGCAATTATAGCATGACATCAACTTTTACAGTTGGATGCTTACATTAGGAAATCTTGTAACACATATGGGTAGTCAAATGGACATATACTGTACACTTTTCAAGTGTCTAAAGCCCAGACTTTCAAAAGTATTTAGGTGCCTAAAGATGCAGATTGGTACCTAGCGGGATTTTCAAAAGCACCTATGCAGGTCAGGAACCTAGGTGTCACAGGGTGTCATACGTTTCACCCCCAGTCTGGACTTTAGAGTACAGATATAGGGAACTGCATGTGAACCCCTAAACTGAATTACCAGTTTAGATCTGGTTTTGCTGCCACCACTCCCAAGTTCTAACTCCTTTCCCTGGGTAGCCTATTGATTTCTTTAGGCAGCTAAACACCTTTAAAAATCTGGCCCTAAGACATAAGAGTTTAATTTGTATATGGGGAATCTGGGAAATGGAAATAATATCCACCTCAGATGACTGTTGTGAATGCTACTTAGATATGAAATTATACAGTACT
>NW_020672262.1:0-1358 GCF_002925995.2 Terrapene triunguis | reverse complement strand
GGGCGGCGGAGACTGCGGGAACTGTGGGATAACTACCTAGAGTGCACCGCTCCGTAAGTTGAGGATAGCCACTGTAGTGAGGACGCACACTGCTGACTTAATGCGCTTAGTGTGGACATACGCAATCGACTGTATAAAATTGATTTCTAAAAATCGACTTCTATAAAATCAACCTAATTTCGTAGTGTAGACATACCCTCAGTGAATGCTGGTTCCAATATCTGCAGTTAGTCAGCATGACAGCTACTGGAGGAAAAAGGGAGGGAAGTGGGAAGAGGGGGCAAATTATGACATTTAAAAACAACTTTTTTCTCTTTATTGAAATTTGAACAGCTCTATCATTGGCTGAAAAATGGGTACAAGGTTTGGTGAAAAATTCATTAATTTTTAAAAAATAAATCAACATTAAAATGTCATCAAAATTAAAAAATGTGACCAGCTGTCATTAATATGCAGCCAGTGAGGGTAATTAACCACTGGCCCAGCTCACTCGGGGAGAGGAGGTTTTATCAGCATTTAAATGGAGAATAGGTGGCTTTCTAGTTCCCCTACAAGCTCCTCGGCTCAATCCTTATATAGCAGGGAAGACAAATCCCCTCCTCTGCAGAAATCACTGTGGGCAGTTTTCTGGCCTGGGTGATGCAGGAAGTCAGACTGGATGAGCAGAATGGTCTCTGCTGGCCACATCTCTGAAGATCACAAATGAGGCTTGATTGACATTTGTCATTGACCCGTCACACATGTACCAGGAGCCTCCCAAGATCCGTGTCCATGGAGTCTTGCTTGGAGTAGTAAAAGTGCCAGGAGCTTCTATTTGTAATGCCTCCTTTAAGGGGAGCGGGGGCACACTGGGCCAAGGGGGCTGGCTCTGCTCGCAATCCTCTTTGCAATGCCACATACTCTGTTCTACCGCACACCCGAAGGGGAGCAGGCCATGTGCTTAGTGTGTTTCCCTCGCTGGCCTGGGATGAGAGCAAAGGGCAGCATCGTCACTGGGGGAATGTATTTTCTTTGTGACAAAAGCTGTAGCTTGCACCTTTTTTCTGTGCCGTGTGTACCAGGCATGAGACAGGAGAACTCAGTGTTTTGTCTGTGTAACCCTTCTGCCCATCTAAGTTGGCAGCAACAAGGGCCGGGTTCTGTATCTAGGGGTTCCGTTTCAATAACAGAATGCAAAACCGGCTTGAGCCCCCACCCAGTGACCTGGGACAATTACATACCACTCCCCTGGGTACCTCTAAGAGGCAATACTTCCCCTCTCGCAAGCACGGAGTCTGAGTGTAGCAGAAAATGTTTAATGACATGAGGTACACGACATCAGCATAAAATTGGAAAAACACCACAAACAGGATTCATAA
>NW_020672261.1:0-2108 GCF_002925995.2 Terrapene triunguis | reverse complement strand
GCCGGGGGTGCAGGGCCCTGAGTCCCCCCACACTCCGTGACAACTGGCTCTGCCCACACCCCCAAGCCCCCAGCATCAGGGCCTTTCGCACACGCGTCAAGGGGGCGGGCGCCGCGGCCTCTCCCCCTGCCCAGCATGGGGAGGGAGTGCCGGGTTCACGCCACTGCCGGGGAATGCGAACACCCGTGGGTATTAGAAGCAAGGCGGGGGGAGCAGGCTTCTGGGGGACCCCGTCTGTGCAGCCCGCATTATGCGCCCAGCCTCCAGTTCACACCCCCTGCTCCGGATTATTTCAGGAGCTAGACGAATGTAGCTGCTCCCGCTGTGACTATTAATACCCGGTTACCCTGGAAACTGGCGCGGGGGCAGCGCTCAGACGTCAGGGCTCACACACCGGCCTGGCCCGGGCTGGCTCTTGGGGTGGCATGTGGGAGTACTAGGAGTGACACGCAGGGGGGTTCCCTCGCCTGTGAGCCCAGGCTGACGCTGGCGTCCAGCAGCCTTATCTCAGCTGGGCTGGCGTCTGCCCCGGAGTTGTGTCCCGCGTCCTCTGAGCGACGCCCCACTACCCACCTGGTACGAGGGCAGTGCCGTGTACTGGACCATCAGGCCTTGCATCTGGTTTCCCATGTTGCCTCTTTGATTGCTGAGGAGACTGGAGGTCTGTGACTGCTGGACTCCCAGCATGCTTTGCATCTGGCTCCCCATGTTGCTCCTCTGATTGGTGAGGAGGCCGGGGGTCTGGGATGGCTGGACTCCCAGCATGCCCTGGAACGTCTGCTGCTGGTTGGACATCATTGGCTGTAAACCTGCTGCGGGACAGGGGAGGGATGTAAGCACGTCTCTCGTGCCGCAGCTTGGGTCCCTTCGGTCACGTTCACGCCCCGCACTCAGCTGCAGCCAGGAAAGGCTCTGCAGCGAGGATGCCGCGTGGCACAAACTGGCGAGCAGGACGGACCCCTACGACAGGCACTACAGTATTTCTACCCCGACGCCGGAGAGAGTTCCAACCTCACCCCCCCCCCCAGTATCCCTAGCTGTTCTCTAGCCCTCTCAGCGCATGTTACAAAGGGAGTCAGTATTATTCTCCCTTTTCTACAGATGGGGAAACTGAGGCACAGGGAGGGGCTGCGACTTGCCCACAGACACCCGGCTGGTCTGTGACGGAGCTGGGAATAGAACCCAGGGCTCCGGACTCCCAGTCCTGTGCTCTGCCCACTAGGTCACATCGCCTCTTCCAGTTGGTTTATGCCCGAGCAGGAGAGGTTTTAAAAGCTCTTGCCCTCCATGATATCTTGTGGCAGAGAGTCCCGCAGGCTGGATGGAAAACTCAGCCAGTTCTAAGTGTTCTTCTCATGCATTAACAAACAGGGTTTAAAGTTCTTTCCTGCACTCAGGTGATAAACACCAAAACTAAAGGTGAAACGCCGGCGGGGGTGGGAGCGGGGAGATGGGACACGAAGCTTCTGGGCTGAGACAGGGGGTAGAAACGCCTCCTGGTTTCACAGCCTTAAAGGCCAGATGGGACCATTCGCTCGCCCGTCTGACCTCCTGCGTAGCACACCCCCTGGACTCCTGACAAACCAAAGAGTTTAGTCAGACGAACACATTTCAGCCCCCAGGAACTAAGCTGTGAGCCCAAGGCTAAGAACAGGGTACCCAGGTACCACCAATGCCCGAGGCCATGGACATCACAGGGAATTGGACAGGTGAAACTTGCCAAGAAATCCCAGCCGAACACCTGCACCCCACACTGCCGGAACCGCCCCCCGCTCCCCTTGCCAATCTGAGCTGGGGGGAAATTCCTGCCCAACCCCCAATCTGCCTGGTGGTGGGACCCCCGAGTGTGTGAACAAAGCCCACCGGCCAGGCAGCGAGAAAGAGGCTTTGCTGTGCCGCCGTCTCTAGCCCAGAGAAACAGTTTGGAGCAAGTTAAGAGTAACCGCAGCGAGTGGGCAGATAGACAAGGCCTGGGGAGCACCAGCCCTATTAATCTGTCATCGGGTGGAAGCAGCTCAGACCCCCCCGCTGCCGAGACCCGGCCTGCTCCCTGCCTGAGCTCCTTACCAGGCTGTTGTGAAGGCTGCGTGAGCTGCTGATTGCGCTGG
>NW_020672260.1:0-1590 GCF_002925995.2 Terrapene triunguis | reverse complement strand
GGGGGGGGGTGGGAAATCACTCACCCACTTTAAGATTGCTACTAATGAGTAAACACAGCAATGTAAGCTGCAGTCAGATCTGCTTAGCTCATCCATAGATCTGTGTTCCTAGAACAGTCATCTATTTTATGTTATATAAAAAGACATGCAACTATGGACATCTCTTATTCTTTGAAGTGTCATAAGCAGATCCTTCTCGCTCAAAGTGAGCAGACACAAGAAGTTACTCTAAAGATGCAACAGGGCTAGTATTAGTGGGCGATTCTGATACTGGGTACACCAGCGTAAATCTGAATTGAAATGTAAGAGGCAGCACAGTCCAGTGGATAGGGTGGTGGACTGGGACCCAGGAAGTCCAGGTTCTAGTCTTAATTCTGCTTGTGACCTTGGACAAAATTCTTCACCTCTGTTTCCATTCCTGTTGTGACTATGTCTTGTCTGTTTAGCTTGTAAGCTCTTTGGGGCAGGGAATCTCTCTCACTATGTGTTTGTACAGTACCTTCCACAATCGGGCTCTGAGTTAGAATTGAGGCTTCTAAGCACTACTGTAATATAAATAAAGTTATTGGTGTTTCATTGTGATCAGAATCAGCTCTCATCTTCAGCAATGTATATGATCTCTGGGGCCCTGTCTAGAAAGCTTCATACCCATTCAATCCCGAGCTGACTTGACAAGTCCTAGGCCAGCTCAGTGTTCTCCTCCAGCAGCAGAACTGGAGGGGAACACAATTAATTCCCTGATCCCTCACACTGGCAGTTTGGGGGCCTACGTATAATAAGGCCAACGTTGAGAAGCATCATCGGGAGTGGACACTGACATAAATGAGCAGCAAGCCTTCATCTTTACAGTAGGGCCATTCTGTGAGAAAACTCATCCTAGGCAGCAAAGAGTCCTGTGGCACCTTATAGGCTAACAGATGTATTGCAGCATAAGCTTTCGTGGGTGAATACCCACTTCGTCAGACACATATCCTAGGATATTCACTCAATGATTCGGCTGGCTGAACATTCCCAAGGGCTTCTCGATTATGCTATTTTCTATTACTTATCCAGTGCCACCCAGTACGCTCCCCACTGCAGGAAGACATGGTCCTAGCCCTAAAACCTTACAGTCTAAGGTCTTGTCTACACTTAAAATGCCACAGTGGCACAGCTACACCACTGCAGTTATACTGCTGTAGCACTTCAGCGTAGACAGTACCTATGCAGATGGAGGTGTACTCCCATCTGTGCAGTTAATCCACCTCCCTGTGGTTGATTAGGGATAGCTAGGTTGACAGAAGAATTCTTCCATCGCCCTAGCACTGTCTAAGAGAGACAGTGGCTTAACAACACTGCTTAGAGGTGTGGATTTTAAGGGCCTGGTCTGGCAAAGCATTCAGCTTCCTCAACTTCCACTGCAGTCAACAGGAGTTGAAGTCACTCAGTACCTTCAAACAGGCTCGAAGGAAGGTAATAGATACACTTCAGATACAGAGTACAAAAGCTGATTAGACAGATGTCAGTCTCTAGACAGGATATATATATATTCTCTCTCTCTCTTTTAATAGCATGTGTAGCACTGATTTATTTCTGTCAAGATTAACAGTG
>NW_020672259.1:0-5226 GCF_002925995.2 Terrapene triunguis | reverse complement strand
AGGTCCCTTCCAGTCCTAGAATCTATGAATCTATGAATCTATGAAACTCAGCAATGGCTGAGAGGATGATGATTAGTCACTAAAAAAATTGTGAAATTCCCCCAGGGACATGTCCCCCTGGGAAATGTCGGGAAGGAGAGGGAAGTTTTACATCTTAACTCTAGATATCACAGTGTGTCCCCAGCCCGTCCCAGCCCCCTGACCATCTGCACCAAGCCCACCATTAGTGCAGCGCATTACCAGCCATGTGCAGGTACCAGGGGTCACTGGGAAGAGAATTGTTCTCCTTGTTATTGTCATCCTTGAGTTGGTAGCGGCAGGAAAAGGCCCCTGCACTCTCCCTGGACACTGGGTAGGGTGAGTCATAGACAAGTTTGTTTCCTTCCTTGGGCTGGACAGATATCTCCTTCCCATCTTTGCAGAAGACAATACGGGTCATGGGCGCGTCCAAAGGGACTAAACACGACAGCATGGCCGTGTCCCCTTGGCGGGCAGACAGCCTGTCCAGGAACAGCCGCGGGGCAGGAAGATAGCCTGGGGAGCAAACACACCAGTGTTAAACACCTGGGGCCAGATCCCCTGCTGGCGTCAATCAGCAAAGTTGCATTCACTCCTTTGGCCAATTTACGTCAGCTGGGGATCTGGCTCCATTGACTCCAATGAAGCAATGCTGATTTACACTGGCTGGGATCTGGCCCCTTGGTGGTGTCATTCCGTGTGGCTGCGCTGTCTGGAGGGAGGGACAGGATGCACTGGGAGTGCGCAGAGTTTTTAGCCTTTGCTTGTCCCATTTTGGGGTCCGATGCCCCTGTGCATGCTGCCCTTCCACGCCAGCGCAGTGCTATGGATTACAAGGGTTCAGCCAGGAGACAGGCAGAGGGGCAGAGATTGCGATTTGCCCCCATTTGGGATTGAAATTGGATGCCCCAGGTGTGTCCCAGTGGCTTTGTGCTGCCGTGTGAACCCACGTCAATGGGCCATTTCCGGTGGGATGGCAGACACTGGGGGTCACTGGAGTAGCGCACAATGTCCAGAGTATCCCAGGGGCCTGTCCCATTGGGAATGTAAAGGGTGTAATGGGATGGGAGGTGTGAGTGTTACAGGAAAAGCGTCTCCCGACTGTGTGCAAGGAAAAGCAGCCACTCCCCCCACCCCCCAAATAGCTGTCTCTCCACCCACACTGGTGTAAATCAGGAGTAACTCCCTTCAAGCCAGTGGAGTCCCACCCGAGAGAGGGGAGTCAGGCCCCAAGACACTTACACTGATGCTGCACCGACCCCAATACTCTGAGTCCTCAGGGTCAAACCCAGCTCTGGTCTAAGAGGACATGCGCCCACTTACGCCAATGGTTGAATTCAGTCCCCACTAAATACCAAATGGGTGAAATTTCCATTGCTCGGCAAAGTTTGATCTATCACCGCTCACTGGCCACTTCACGTGTCACAGTGCTGTCTACACAGTCACTGGATTTGGCCCTCAGTGGTTTAAATTAGGTGCTGAAACTTGATGGGACAAATTCTCAGTTGGTGTAAATGGATGCAGGTCCTTTGACTTCAGTGGAGATGAACTGGTTTACACCAACAGAGGATTTGATCTGATCTTGTTCCCAATGAAGTTACAAGGAATTCTACCACAGGAAGCAGGTTTGGGCTTTGTGTGTCAGAGTTAAAAATGGAACCCAGGAGTCCTGACCCCCCAGTGATCTGCTCTAACCCACTAGACCCCACTCCCTTCGCCGAGTCCTGACTCCCAGCCCCACTGCACTCATTATTAGGCACCTTCTCTTCTTCTAATGTAGATGACACTCACCTGGAGAGCTACAAATTTCCTGGCTTGCAGCAAGTGAACCTTTTAAATAAAACACATGTTCCTGTTAGTAGTGCAGCCAGATGTGCTGTAGAACACTTCATTCACTTTAAAATCAATGGACAGTCTCCCAGCAAGGCAACATACTGACGCAGGATGGTGACAGCTGTGGAATCCCCTCCTTTAAATCTCTCTTGTGCAATAAACTGCATTTGTTAATCGCACTCTTCCAACTAATCCCTCTCCCTTGCGACGGCTTCTCACCCAACAAGCTGCACTGCTGAGTAAAGGGGTCCCTAGACTCATGGATTCTCTGGCTCTGACCTCCTAGAAAGGACTGTCCAGAGACAAGTCCTACATCTAGCCAAGAACCTGTGTTTGAGACAGACAGCATCGCCACTCCTCATTTAATATCTCCAAGTGATGGAGAATCAAACTGCTTCTCTTGTTAATCTGTTCCAGTGGTAAACAAGCCACCCTCACTACGTGGGCCTTATTCCAGTTTGAATTAGTCTGACTTCACTTTCCAGCCATTGGCTCTCATTCAGCCTTTGTCTGCTCGATTAAGGAAATCTACCACTGCTGTCAGAAATCTCCCTGAAAAGGGGCTTCTATGCTGTGATCAAGTCACCTTTTAACCTTCTCTCCCACCAGCTCCCCAGACTGAGCTCCGTCAGCCTCTCGCTGTCAGGCAGCTGTTCCAGACCTCGCATCATTCCTGTAGCTCTTCCCTGAACTCCCGCCTTTCCCCCACATGTGGATCAGGTGAATGAGTGATTTAAAATGGCCTTGGCAACATTCAGTGCTGGGTCTGTGCTAGGGTTAGGGTCTGAGATCGCACAGACATTGCAGCTGTAAAATATGTGGATTTTGCCTGAAGGGTTGAAAGTGTTTTAAATCCTCTGACATAGAAAACGATAAGCAGGGAAAAGTAACAGTGTGTGGCAGTGCTAGGGATGTACTGGAGACCAGAGGTGTGTGAGGGGGTGGGGGACTGGTACAGGACTCTGTGGGGTCTAGGGCAGCTATGCCAGTCTAACAGCCCACCTGGAACATGCCTCTCAGGACTCATTAAGATAGGGTGACCAGACAGCAAATGTGAAAAATCGGGACGGGGGTCGGGGGTAATAGGAGCCTATATAAGAAAAAGACCCCAAAATTGGGAATGTCCCTATAAAATCGGGAAATCTGGTCACCGTAAATTAAGCAAACAATTCTCGGCCTGTCTCATCTTAGCCTTCTCCTAAAGCCCGACCCGGCCCGTTGGACACATACTCACAGAGAAGCCATAGGCCCAGTGGCAGGATCATGGGGACAAGCCGTGATAACCCCACAGTCTGGCAACGCCACAGCAGCATCTGCCTCTCGGGAATCCAGGCGCCGTCTCTCAGGCTCTGCTCCTTAGTGTCTCAGTGAGAGAAATGCCGTGGCTCTCTGATCTGGCCTCTCCGCTGCTGATCTGCAGGGAGCCAAGAAGCTGCAGGTGCTCTCTGATCTGCCACGTGCTCCTCAAGGTTCAGAGAGAAGAAAAGCCACAGCTCCTGTGAGAGACGGGGCCGTGTCTGCTACTGGCCTCTCAATGGCCGGGGACCTCGCTCTCTTGTGAGAGTGGGAGGTTGCTTGCACAGCTCCTCGCTCATCAGTTGGGCAGTTTCTCTGTTGTTCGCAAATGCTGAGGATTGGGGGGTTGATACCAGATCAGACCAACCCATCTGAGCCCAACTTCTCACTTTTGGAGTTTGATAATGGATCAGACCAGCCCATCTGAATCCAAATCTCCACCTTTGGGGTTTGATACTGGACTAGACCAGCCCCTCTGAGCCCAACTCCTGGGCTAGCCCAGAGTGAGAATTACAGAGCAATAGTGGCTTCTCCACAGTTATTGCAGCAACAAAGTTTCTGTTTAAAGCAGAATTTTAAACTCTGCCTAAAATCCACAGGACAAGCCAAATCCACCTGAAAAGTGGAAGCCTGGGTGAGTGGCTGAGGCAGAGTGTGTGAAGGAAATCTGAGGCCCTTTGAGAAAGAGGTTCTCCATATAGAGACCCTAAAAATTGAGCTGTTTCCAAAATAACAACAGTATTTTAGGTTAGGTGTTGAAAAGGCCCCAAAGGAGTCGGGCATCCCTCATTCCTGGGCTTTCACGGCAGTCAGCGCCTCAGACGTTCAAGCCACTTTGAAAATTCCTCCCCTCGTGTCCTGCTGTCAGAAATGGCAGCCATTTTTATTAAGGGAAGCTTCCCTTTCACATCCCGAGGGGATAGCAACATGGCAGCTATCACTCTAGAGGGAAGCCTGTGACTTTAATGCCATTATTAAGAAAGGTTGAAGCTGCCCACGGGGAAGATGGTTGCCATGACACTATGGTCTTGGAATGTGAAATTGAAGTTGCCCTTAGTAAAGATGCCTCCCATTTCCCTTTGTTCCGAATAAGACTGAAGTTGCAGGCTGCCTTCAAGGAAAATGGCTACTACGTCATTAAATACCGTGGATGTGAAAGGGAGGTTGCCCCTCGTAAAGATGGCTGCCATTTTCCATTGTTTCTGCTAGGATTGAAGACGTAGGCTGCCCTCTGGGTAATGGTTATCATTTCCCTAAAGCCTTGGGAGGCTGCCCATGGCATAGATGTCCAATTTCCTCCTTGTTTTCAAATGGAAGTGAAGGCAAAGGCTGACCTCAGAGAAGATGGCCACCCATGTCCCTGATGTGGCAGAGAGGTTTCCCCAAGTAAAAATGGCCACTCTTTCTTATTGTGGCTGGCAGGATTGAAGATTGTGGCTTCATTCCCCTTAGAAACAATGGGAAATTGTGGCCATCTTTACTTGGGGCACCCTCACTGTCATACCCCAAGGTGTCACTAACATGGCAGTGTCAGACCAATAGGAAGCAGTGGCCACCCTCATAACAATGGCCTCCATTTCCCCTCTTGCATGAGCACCATCTGCTCCTGCCCTCCCCACTAATTCATTCCATTCCCCAGTTTGTTCCGTTTCCCCAGCATGGCTCTCTGGGGCTCTTCATAAAGAAGCAACCAGCCCCCTCCCCCCATCAGACAATCCCCTTGTCCCTTTTCTAGCCATGTGGGGGTGTCGCTGCGCCCTCTCCCCACACTGCCCCCGTGCCCTGGGAGAGGCCCCTGTTGAGCGTTGTGCCTCCATCTAATTGTCAGGATGCTTGATCCAGAACACCCCACGTCCCATCCCTCTCTGTGTTTGGACAACGCTATGCCCAGCTGCCCATGGGCAGATCTCAATGGGGGTGCTGGGACATCACTTGGGGGATGTGGCTGAGTCACATGACTGACCCCATAACATGTGCTGTGTCTGTTTCTGGATGATGTCCCCAGGTGGCTTCCGCAGGTCCCAGACCAGGATTATAAATAGGATTCTCAGAATTCAATTTTTATTATAATTTTGTCAG
>NW_020672258.1:0-4758 GCF_002925995.2 Terrapene triunguis | reverse complement strand
ATCTTCCCCATCCCCACTCTTGAAGGGTGTTCTTGAGCATGTTCAGAATGTGGTATTCTCCCTATGCCCTGGTTTGATAGGTTTCATTCATCCAGGGGGGCCATTTCAGATTTTGGTGGGGGGGGGCAAATATAACCATGATTCCAGAGGCAACTGGGCACCTGAAAATTCTTGGTTTTTTGCTGATAACTTAGATACAGTGCTGCTGTCCGATAATTTTTTATTCCTATATGAAGAAAATTAAATGAATATTTGACCCACTCAGCTCTAATACTAGCATGTTCTGACATCTTGTGTCAATTCACTTAAGGGACGCTGGTTAGGCTTAAAAATTTAATGCATATTCTTACTTTGTTACTAACTCTTGAATACAACAATTGAAACAATTCTAGAAAAATCTAGATTGCTTTGTATCACTTGTCTGCAGTTCATCAAGCTTGAATAGATCATTTAACTTTTGGAAACATCCTACTAGGATCCTACTGCACCTGCCTGAGGCTCTAGGGGTGTTACCCCACTACAAATAATAAACCAGAAACTGACTTTAAACAGGAGTGAAACTGACACTTTCAGGTCAGTTTCATAGTATTGCCAACCCAAAGTGTTCAAAAATCATGAATCAGGCTCACCAAAAATCATGAAATTGGCTTTAAAATAATGAGATTATGCAAAAATAATAGATTTGGTGGGTTTTTTTGTTAAATTTACATTCTGCTTTTTGAGCCTTTTAAGGTGCACTGGGGGTCACATTTTGACGCTTTCTCCACAACCACAAGGGCTAGAAACTTCATTTTTCTTTAAGAATGAAGGCTGAAATCATCATACATCACTTGACTCCAGGAGCTGGGGCTTTAAGGAAAACAATTATCAGGCCTACTCAGGGAGACCAGGGCTTTAAAAAGCCCGTTCCTAAGCAACCAGAGGAGCTAGTGAAGAGGAGCGGCTAACAGGGGAGTTTTGCAAGGGAGTTCTCCAGGTGAAGGAGTGATTGTGACCCTTAGGGTAAGTTTGTTGTCTGTAGTGTGTGTATCTGTTTGTGGTGTGCTTGACTGAAATATACCATGTGCTCTGTTTGTTCTTATTGGAAGGCCTGGCACCCACCCACTTCTAAAGGCCCCTCCCGCTAGGCTGGGGGGAGGGACCACTGGATCCTGGTTCCAAATGATTACTTGGGACAACTAATGAAAAACAGGGTCGGGAGTGGTGGCCAGAGGGTCCAAATGAGGGATCCAGATGAGGACACTGAGCAGAGAACCCCGGACAGTGCCCACTGCTCCTCAAAGGTGTCTAGGGAGCCAGCGGATGCTGCCCAGTGGAACTCGGCCCGGAGGCGTGAGACTAGGGAAGACCAGAAATAGGCCCCACAGTTGCAGAGCACCCCTTCGTCCAGCATCATCCTCCTGGTGTTGTAGATGGTGACCTTGGCCAGAGCCAGGAGGAGGTTGACGAGGAGGTCTCACGACTTTGTGGGGCCATGAATAGGGTGTGCAAAAATGAACAGGTGCCGGGAAAAGTGCAGCCAGAACCTCAACAAGAGGTTCTGGAGGAGGCGGAATAGGGGCTGCAACCTGGCGCTTTCAAGGTAGGCGTGCACCAGGTTCTCCCTCCCGCCACAGAAGGGGCAGGCCTCGGGAATGGGGGTGAACCACCAGATACACGCCCGTGCTCACAGCTCCGTGAAGGAACCGCCAACTGATGTCCCCAGTGGGCAGTGGGACCATGGTTGCATAGAGGCAGGCCCACCAGGGCTTCTCACCCTCCACAGGTGGTAGGTAGTCCCACCATTTGGTGTCAGGGCGGGACACGAGGGTGACGAAATGCAACGTTTGGAGCACGAACATGAACAGTTGGTCCCTGGGTGTGGTTTGAAAGCAGACCAGCTGCAGGGTACGCAGCCGGCTAGGATTGTAAAAGGGTGGGTGCCGGGGGGAGCTTGCGGACCAGGGGCCCGGTAAAGTTCTGGAAGGCCCAGGTGAGCAGTGGGCAGGGAGCTCCCTCTTGCAGGGCCCGCCACAGGAAAACAAGAGAAGTGGGCGATAAGACCGCCCCCACCTCCTGGAGTACACACAGAAAGGTGGAGAGCCCCATGCACTGAACAAGCGCCCGAGGGTCCACCCAGTCCCCCTGTCATAGTCCAGGAGGTCTCCAACCCTGGTGGTTTCCTCCAGGCCCTTCTCCACCACCTCCTGAGTGGCATTGGAGCCAGAAAGAACATGACTTTGCTGTACATTTTTGAGGCTGCCATGACGGCCATGGGCCCCATCACCCATGCCAGTGCCCGCACATAAGTTTCAACATGGGGCGAGGTGGGCACCAGGAGGCAATGGACGCTGTGCCTTCTGGTCAGCGAGGGGAAGGGACCCCAGCCGCCAGGGATGGTACCAGAGGCGGCGGTTGGGGTGGATGGTGTGGTGGCACATGGAAGGGCGGTGGCCACTTGGGCATTGCTCTGGGGGCCAGAGATTAAACACTCCCAGAGTTGGCAGAGGGGATTGCAGGGGCAGGAGGGGCCATGTCAGGGCCGCAGCAGGGAGGGTGTCCTTCGCCACAGGAGGTTTCGCCTTCTGGGTGGGGCCTTTGCACTTCTTGTTTCCCCTGGCCCTTTTTGCTGGTTGAAGAGGGGGCTCCACCCGCACCAGGACGCTTGGGTCCTGGACCACGAGGAGCACATTGTCAGCATATGCCGACAGGACCAGCCACTCCTGAAGCACCAACCCCATCAGACTCCGGTGGAGGAGACAGAGGAAGGGCTCGATCGCCAGAGCGTACAGCTGGCCCGAGAGGGGGCACCCCTGCCATACTCCCCGCTCAAAGGTGACTGGCTCAGTCAGGGTCCAGTTGAGCCTGACCAGATATTCCGCGTCAGTGCACAGCACCTAGAGAAAGCCCATGAACTGGGGCCCAAAGCCAAACGCCTTCAGAGTGCCCAGGAGATACCCGTGGTGCATCCTGTCGAACGCCTTCTCCTGGTCCAGGGACAGGAGGGCAAACGACAGACCATCCCTACGCCCGAGCTCCGGGATGGTGTAGGTCTGGTCGGGATGGACCACGTCCGCCAGCACAGACCCCAGCTGCAGCAAGATGGCCTTTGCTACGACCTTGTAGTCCATGCTGAGGAGCGAGATGGGACACCAGTTTTGAAGGTCGCAGACGTCCCCTTTCTTCGGCAATAAGGCGAGCACGGCTCGCCTGCATGAGAGAGGGAGGACCCTGCTTTGCAAGGACTCGGCCCAGACGGTGACGAGTTCCCGGCCGGGGACGTCCCAGAACACGCAGTAGAACTCCACGGTCAGCCCGTCCATGCCCGGGGATTTATTGGTGGGCATGAGACAGAGGGCTTCTGAGAGCTTGGTCAGAGAGAGAGGCAGATCCAGCCGGTCTTGGTCACCTGCACTGACCATTGGGAGTTTGGTCCAGAGCACCCTGCAGGCTTCGGCGTTGGTTGGGTCCGGGGAGAAGAGGCTGGTGTAGAAGGCCCTGGCCCTTCTACGCATCTCCTCTGGATCCGTGAGGGGGGCACCGTTCTCCACCAGGAGGCAGGTGACATGCTTTTTAGCCCCCCTCTTTTTCTCCAGGGCATAGAAGAAGCGGGAGCTGTGATCCATCTCTCAAAGGAGACGGATGCGGGATCGAACGAAGGCACCCTGGGCCCGATGTTCCTCCAGGGTCTGGAGCTCCTCCCACTTCTCCCGGTACGCTGCGCGGGGGGGTGGATCCTCGGGGCCAGACGCCTCTCTAGCTCTAAGACCTCCCGCTCCAACCGCCCTTTAACCACATCCCTCCGCCAGCTGGCGCCCCGGGTGTAGTCTCAGCAGAAGAGCCGGGCACGTGCTTTCCCCACATCCCACCACTGCCGCGCTATGCGAAAGGTTCGCTGCTGCCCCTGCCAGGCCATCCAGAACTCCCGGAAGGATGCCCCGAAACCCACATCCTCCCACAAGCTGTTATTAAAATGCCAATAGGCCGGTCCCGGCCTCTCCAAGCTGAGAGACGCAGTCACGGTCACCAAGTGGTGATCCGAGAACGGGGCCGGCTGAATGCCGGAGGTGTGGGCTCGTGCCAGATGGAAATGTGATAAATAAATACAGTCCAACCAGGAGTGGCATGACCAATCGTCCTCCACCCGGATGTAGGTAAAGGTGCTATCGTTGTCCGGGTGGTGGTCGTGCCAGACGTCCACTAGGGAGTGATAGTCCACGATCTCCCTGAGGACACCCACAGCAGCCTGGCAGCTCTCGAGTCCTGAGTGGTCTCAGTCCTCAAGGGTGGTATTGAAGTCCCCACCCAGGACCAGGCACTCATGAGGATCCAGAGTGCCGAAGAAGGTCGAAACCAGCTGGTAAAAATGCACTCATTCTGGGCCTGTGTTCGAGGCGTAGACGTTGACTAGATTCAACATCAGCCCCTCCACAGAGGCCCGGACATGCAGCAGGTGACCCGGTATGACCTTGGTGGCCCCCAGCGCCCTCAGGCCATAGCTCTGGGGAGAACAGGGCTCCCACCCCAGCCGAATGGGCACTGAGGTGGCTGAAATAAACCTCGCCCCCCCCTACTCTAGCCGCCAGCTAGCCTTGAGGGCTGGAGCCATGTGAGTCTCCTGCAGGAAGATCAGAGTACCCCACCTCCCAAAGGAAGGAGAGCACCTGGCTCCTGCGGAGACTCACCCTACAGCCACGGGTGTTTAAGGTGGCAAAGTTGGTTACTTTTGTACGGAGAGATGGGGTGGATCCTCGAGGGCCGGGGAGTCGATGGCCCCCC
>NW_020672257.1:0-2701 GCF_002925995.2 Terrapene triunguis | reverse complement strand
ATTTTCTTTGTTGGCCCTGTCTTGTAGGAGGTGACTTCTGGGTACTCATCTGGGTCTGTCAATCTGTTTTTTCACTTCAGCAGGTGGGTATTGTAGTTTTAAGAATGCTTGATAGAGATCTTGTAGGTGCTTGTCTCTATCTGAGGGATTGGAGCAGGGATCACTTACAACAACACTAACCATATCTCCACTCGACAGAGCCTGCTCTATGCAAACTGTGGCTTCCACCCCAGCTCCACCCAGCTATACCTGTCAACTCTACCAATCCCACATCCGCTGACTGGGTGCAGCAGATCCATGAGGTCCAAGGAGCACTCGAGGCCCATCTGGACAAGACTAAGGAGGACTGTAAGCAGTACGCTGACTGCCAGTGCCAGGAAGGCCCAACATTTGCCATTGGGTAGAAAGTGTGGCTCTCATCCCAAAACCTCCACACCAACTGGACATGTTGCAAACTGACCACTGATATCTTAGGCAATACTCCATCAGCCAGGTAATCAACCTGGTAACCATGAAGCCCCAGTTACCCAAATCCTTCCAAATACATCCAGTGTTTAACATATCCTTGCTAAAACCCTACATTGACAACCCTTTTGGGGTCACAGGGCTCAACCACCACCCCTGCTGGGGTGGATCCAAGGACAACGAGTATGAGGCCCACAAGATAGTGGACTCAAATGAAATGCAGCGCGCTCTGATATCTTGTGAACTGGGAGGGCTTTGTCCTAGAAAAGGGATACCTAGGAGCCCACATCCATGCCCCTGACCTCATGGCAACCTAGCTAAACAAACTCAGCCCAGTAACAAGTCCCTACAGGTGTAGAACTCTGGCCTGCAGAGCTACTAGTTAGCTGCCAGCTCCGTGCTGCCATGCAGCAGCAGCAGCTGTAAATAGCTTCTGCTCTGCTACCCATTACCTGCTGTAGACACAGGCCATGGGAATTCCCACTTTTGTGGGTCACATAGGCAGCAGCTTTATGGCTCCTGTTTGGCTCCCAATCCTATATAAACCCAAGGGGCATTGCTGGAAGTGTCTAGGCAACAGTGGATCTTCTGTAGCTACCATCACTGTTCCCACTCCTGGCTTTGACCGTGGCTCGATTTGGACTTTGCCTCCTGACTTGGATCCTGAAACCTGACTTGTACCCTGGACTGGAACTTGACTATGAACTCCTCCTCTGCTACTTCCAGCTTCAGGTTTGCCCCTGCTTTGACTCTTGGTCCCAACTCCCCTTGTTAGTAGCCTGACAGCAAGACAGGTTTATAATTGAAGAGTTACTTTCCACAACTCAAAACAACATTTTGTTTATATCTATGTGATCATGTTCATTCAGTCTGGCCAAATGATCACACTTCCTGCCTCTTCGTCTATTCCTGTTAATTAATTTGTTAGTGAGGTTGGAGACCAGAAAGGGGAATTAGCTTCATCTCTGCTTCCATCTCTTATATCATAAGCTCTTTAGGGCACAATCTGTCTTTAATTCTTGAGTCTCTTATACCACCAAGCTCATTGCTGTCTTAACAAAGGATTAATAAATTGTAATAACTAATTGTATAGTAAAACCAACTGCCTTCAAGTTAACTCTAAATAAAATTACATGCCACTGCTCTATTGCTTTCACTAGTTTGTGTCATCAAAAATGCCATTACATTAGTACTTAATATGACTGGTCTCATATCTCATGAATTGGTAAATCAGTGGAGCATGGGGAAATGACTCCATAAGCCACTATAGATATATATATATAATTACTTTAAGCTAAATCCACTCTTATTCTACAAGTTATTAAAGCTCCAGGATTTTTTCCCTTGTGTGTTCCTGCTATAATTCTGAGTCAAACACTTCAATCAGACTTGATGCAGTTAGAGAGCTGTCAAGAACTATATCTTTTACCTTTTTCACTTTATATTTATTTTTCTGATGTTTAACATTGTTAGGAAAACCTTAAGCTTTCCATAGACTCTGAAGTAAATGAGAGCTAAGCAGTAGAGCTTGTCCTGTAACTGGCTTGTAGGGCTGAATGTACTATTCCATCATGTCTCTTTCAATCTCTTCTACTTCTGGCTGTTATCTCCTCCCTAGAGGGATGACAATTCCTTATCTTCCCAAAAAGCCATTCCCATATCGTGTGCTGGCTTGGCCAGCCCTAGTTTTATTACTCTGTACTAGCAGTCCTTAGCAAGGGCAGGCAGTCCGTGCCCTGTCACTGTGCATTTCAGGTTGGTGTGCATACTGTCTAATTCACACTAATGGGGAACTCATCAAGTTGGTTAAGGATTGGAACAGCGCATTCCTCCCTTAGCAATACAGCCAAGGCTCTGGGATTTGCTGGGGGATCATTTGCCTAACACAAAATACTTAATGAGCGGCAGAAGCCACAGAAAGTTTCTGCTTGATCCCCACAGCTTCAGCTCCTAGGGCCAGGCCTGATTGATGGCCCCGTCAGCCGCGGCTGCTGAGGCCCCTTCGCCCTGATGGCATCCTTCAGTGGTGGCACTGCTGGACAGCTCCTGGGCAACCGCACTGGCATGGCAGGTTAGAAACAAAGAGGCTATGTGAAGCTGCCAGAGGCCTGGAATGTTCGAAGTAGTCCCAGCTGAGATGGATTAACAGACAGAGGGCTGGGGCAGTGGGCAGATGTGCCTGGCAGATACATTGCAGAGCAACGTGCTACACTGCATGTGCTCCTGCATAGCTTCT
>NW_020672256.1:0-6295 GCF_002925995.2 Terrapene triunguis | reverse complement strand
ATTCATGGGGCATTAGGTCTATCACTTCCCTCAGTTAATCAGTATCCGTCATAGTCAAATTAAATCAGGGGTTCTCAGCCTTTTTCTTTCTAAGGTCCCCCCCAACATGCTATGAAAACTCCATGGCCCACCTGTGCCACAATAACTGATTGTCTGCATATAAAAGCCAGGACTGGCATTAGGGGTTAGCAAGCAGGGCAATTGCTTGGGGCCCCACAAAGCTACATTGCTCAGGCTTCAGCTTCCGCCCTGGGTGGCGGGGCTCAGGGCCCTGGGCTTCAGCCCCATGCAGTGGGGCTTCGGCTTTCTGCCTTGGGCCCCAGCAAGTCTAATGCTGGCCCTGCTTGAGGCCCTCCGTGAAACCTGCTTGAGGCCCCCTAGGGGGCCCCGGGCTGAGAACCACTGAACCAGGTCTCGCTTTTGCCAAGCATCCCAAGTAGAGAGGATGAAGAATTTTTCGATGAAACATTTTTTCGCCAATAAAAGCCAGCTGGTCAGAACCAAAACCGGTTGGCGAAACAGAGCCGTTCTTGACAAGTCTCTCAGCTCAAAGTATTTTTGTAAAAATCATTTGAAGTTGTCGAAATGTCCCAATTTGCCTTGATCAAAATGAAAAGTTGTGTGTCTTGAAGTCAAAATGACTTTTTGTTGGAAAATGGTAGTAAATTTAGACTCAAAAAGGTTAAAGGGGGAAAGTCAAAATTGAAACAAACCATTCTGATTGACCCGAACCTTTTTTGTTTGTCAGTTCATGAAAAAAATTTAAATTTTGGCCTTTTTGTTCTTTCTTTCTTTATTTTTTAAATCTCAAAAATTCTCACAGGACAGGAAACTCATATCCCACCCAGCCCTAGTCCCAAGCACCCTTATTCTGCCAGGTTTTCACTGCTGTCTCTTAGGACAGTGAACTAAGCACGGGGGACCACAGAAAGGGATTCCTGACATCTAATCCTGGGTCTGCCACTTGCCTGACTGTTCCATCCCAGGAGAGTAAGTCAAGGTGGTGAAATCTGACCAGTAGATAGGTTCCAGAGACCTTGATTTTTGCCTAATACCCAAGAGAGCAGATTAAGACTGAATGTAATTGCTAGAGGGGTTTCCCTTTCATGCCCTCCCCTGATTCTTGTCACTTAGATAGAAAGCAGAAGACCAGAAGTCCAAAGTGCAGGCAATGCAATGTTTATTGGGGTTAGTTCCAAGCAAGCATAACCAGAGTTCTACATACCGGCAGAGTCTGTTTCCCAGTGTTCCGTTTCCAGCTGTGACGCCGCAAAGTGTTTACCCCCTGTCCCCCTTCCCAGCTCTGACATGCCAGAGCCTTGCCCTGTGTCCCCTTTTCCCTCACACCCACAGGTACACACCCACAGATGGTCAATTCAGTCCATAACTTCTGAGTTCTCCTGTAATTCTTCACCAATACTAGGCGTTCTTATAGTAGCATCTGCAAATCATGCTTTCTATCGTCTCCAGTTGGCTAGGAAACTTCACCTCCTCGTGGGAAAGGATGACCTGGCCTCACTTACACACACTTTTGTCACCTCCCATCTGGACTCCAGCAATGCTACCAACCTAGGCATGGGGTTATCAGCCCTCAGGAAACTCCAACTAGTACAGAACACTGAAGCATGTCTGCTCAGCAACACTGTATGCCATGAGTACACCATACCTGTCCTGCGCTCGCTAAACTGGCTTCCCATAGAACAGTGAGTCAAGGTCTCGGTCCTTTATCTTCCAAATGGACCAATGGAGTGGGCCCAGCATACCTAAAATATTACCTGACGCTCCAGGGTGAAACCCACACTCGAAAACTTCGCTCCTCAGACAAAGGAACGTTCTAACATAAGGGTAAAGCTCATCCGTGCAGGAGACAGAACTTTCTCAGGGACTGGTTCAAGACTATGGAACAAACTCACGGGAAAACGGGCCCATGACAAATTTCCCCACCTTCTGCTCTATGGCACGATTCACCAACCTGCCTTCTCTAACACACATGAGAGCGGATATATTTAAAATGAAAACCCAACTAACCCAAACAAAACACCCCCCTGCACACACAACTCTCCCCTTAGTGAAAAGATGAGAGAGAGAACGAGCCACCCATAACAGGTGTTAGTCATATTGCTTAATGTGCAACCGGAAGACGCCCACATCCCACAGTGATGAGAGTAGGATAACAGCTAGTATATTATACGACAGAAGCCTTAAGAACTCAGCTTAGTAATAGGGTCAGGCAGGAAAAGGAATGGGGGGCTGAGAGGGTAGAAATCGCAAGTGCAGTTTAATTAATGACATACAGGACGTTGGTAATTTCCAAGCAAAGTGAGTTATACAGAGTCCTTGAAAGGAGAGATCACCCTGGGACCCTAACAGGATAGAAGTAAATACATTTTTAAAAGAGAACAGGTCTGATTTTCAAAAGTGCAGAGCACCCACAATCCCAGCTGACAATAATAAGGGCTGTGGGTGCTCATCAGCTCTGAAAAATCAGGCACAGGGAACTTGTTAGGGCAGGATGCGATGGAGGCATCTCATTAAGAGAGTCACAAAAAGGACAAAACACTTTAAGAACAGCAGACTGAATCCTCTGCTGGATTACCGCAGAATAGCTCTACTGAAGACAACAGAGCTAGGATGAATTTATACCATCTGAGAATCTGCGCCTATCTGCAGTGACATATGTTGGGACGACAACGAGAAAGAGGGTCAAATCCTCATGTTTCAGGGTCTACGTGGATCACCAGCTGAGGGCCAGGAAGAAGTCATCCACGTTCGGAACCCAAGGTGTATGCGCCCAGTTAGCAGAGGAGTATTATGGGTCTGGGCTTCACCTGAAGCCTCCAGCCACTGGAGGAGACAGAATATCAATCTCTGTTGGTAGAGGAATTGCCATTGCATTCAGAAAAACAAAAATAGCTGATCCATTTCAGAGATCAGGCCAGACTGAAGTAACCGGTGCAAAAATCCTCAAGGGCGTGGTAATGATGATGCAGTTTTATGAGCAATTCTCCCGTTGAGTTATGTGTTTGACCCACAGGAAGTGGGCAGCTTCCCTTTATCACCTCCCTTATTAAATGAAAATGCCATTCAGACTCACAGAAACACAATACTAATAGAGAGGTCATACAAGGGGGACACAGCTTCCTCCTTGATTAGTCAAATCATGTCCAACAAGGCGGCCGGCTGGAAAATTACCTGTTGGCTTCTACTGGAATTCTCCTGACTTGCCACACTAGCCATGCCTGGCAGAAATACTGCAACCCTCCTCATATGTAAGTCGCCTCTGGGGCATACACCGACACACTGCCCAGATAAACCAGGTGTAAAATATAGTGACTTTTACCTGTGTCAATAACAACACCTTCGATTACTAAAGCGGGAGGAATTTTAAAAATCTATTTTAATTTCCACTGCCTACCATAGGTACTTATCTGGCCCCTGTAATAGGATCATCTGAGCACCTCACCGTCTTTAATGTATTTATCCTCACAACACCCCTGTGTGGCAGGGCAGTGCTATTATCCCCGTTACAGTTGAAGAACTGGGGCACAAAGAGGCTAAGTGTCTTGCCCAAGGTCTCCCAGGAAGTCTGTGGCAAAGCAAGGACTTGAACCCAGATATGACGTTTCCCAGGGCTACCCAGGGTTATGAGGCACCTTGCTACCACCTGCCCTGACTGTGAAGAAGGCTTGTCTGTGCCTGCTGAATGTTAGCTCCCTGGTTCTACCAGCCACACAGTTTGAGCCTAGGGTCACAGAGCTAGATGAAGTAACTAGACTGCCCAGAGCCAGGTGGTGTGGAAGCATGTGGGATCCAATGGAGTAGTGACCATACAGTGTGGCGCCGGGCCAGGTTGTAAAACTGATCTCCAGGAACAGAATACCACCACTGCATGCAATTGGCCAGACTATGCCTGCCCTTTCACCCTCTGCAACTCCAGCAGACATCATCAGAGCCGTGTGAGCAACAGTCAGGGCACGTGCTGGCTCATGGCACTTAACTTCAACACACTCAATCTCCAGTTGTGAATCACTTGTTCAGAAACTAGTTACACCACCTACCCTTGCATTCCTCCTCTCGTTTCACTTTCACGCCCCAGCAGCTGGCTGGTATACAGGCCCTCTCTGGCACCTCCCTGTCCCTGCTATGCTGACAAAATTTGCCTTCACAGTGCTGTTGGAGTCTTTAAAACAGATGGTTCCTGGTAAGTTCACTGTCCACATGGTTGAGAATTCGTCCAGGTTAGCTCATGGTATCATGCCCTCTGCAACAAGCATGGGACTATCCCAGATACTTTCTGGCTCAGTGCACTCAGCTTCCCACACTCAGGACCTATATTTCTGGGGTGGGACTGGAGGTGTGAGTGGTGGTTACACTATTGCCACAAACAGTTACCTCTTCCAGTTTGAGATCAAGGCACCCCCTTCACCATCGTAGCCAGACACCCATTTCATCAGTCCACCCTGGGACGTTAAAGGGTTCACATAACTCAGGGGAGAATTTACCCTACTGCCAAAAGAGCCCCATCAATGGCTTGGTAAGACGTACCCACCTTTCGTCCTCAACCATCAATATGGCAGTGCCTAGCCACTCTCGGGTCAGCATGTTACCGATGACTGAGACGGATACAGCAGGCAGGGAGATAGCAGGAGTGCCCATAGTAGGAGTTATAGGCCAAGGCTAGCAGACTGTGCAATGCCACGGCTCTAAGGGAAGGGAGGAAAGAAGGGTATCTTCACTTCCACCACAGCATCTGCATAGACCTGATCAGAAGCAGCATTCCAACCAGGTCATTCCTACCAGCCTCGGCTTCAGCGCAGTCAAGGGGCAGGTCTTCACTACCCGCCGGATTGGCGGATAGTCATCAATCCCCGATCACTCTGCCGTCGACTCCAGAACTCCACCACTGCCGAGAGGCGGACGCGGAGTCGACGGGGGAGCGGCGGCAGTCGACCCCGCGCCGTGAGGATGCGAGATAAGTCGATCTAAACTACGTCGACTTCAGCTACGCTATTCTCGTAGCTGAAGTTGCGTACCTTAGATCGATACCCCCCCCAGTGTAGACCAGGGCAAGCATATCACACTAGGAGGATTCTAGTCCATGCCAGGGATAAGCTCACTTGGAATCAGGTTGGATTGTCAGCTTGGTCAGGGTATCAAAACTCCACCTAGGGGGAGACAACTGCAGATGGACATCTAAATGTTCCAGCCCTATCTACCATGATAATATAAAAGCTGCATTGCCAGCCTTGAGTCTGGTACTGTGGTACAGTCCCATGTCATCAATATCTTACTGGATACGGGATATCTTATTGGAATCTATTCTTCAGTACTGATACTTTTGCAGTATTTTTACTTGGGGTGCGTAAATACAACAATAAGGCACACATGATGTTGTCCTGTGTGACCAAAGATGACCCTGACGATTGTATTATGTCTTGTGAGTACGGATGTGGCTAAAGAAGCCAATGGGCGAGTGGCAGTCCTTTCTGCATGAAGTGCACAGGTAGCCCGATGCCTGCTGAGTCCGCCGCTGTTTACGATCCAGCCTCTGTGCCTCAAGAGCCATACAGTGATTAATCTCCAACTGGGTAACCCCATTGTTGACTACTGCTCACCAGCATGGTCAATCTGTTGCTGACGGCTCCCAGCTGCCAACGCCATGTTGCACTGTTTCAAGTGATGCTTCGGTGTGTCCTTGAAGCGTTTCTTCTAGCCGCCTCATATGCGGTTGCCCACTTTCAGTTCCCCACGCAGCAACTGCTTTGGCATTCTGGTGTCGGCCACCCTCAACACATGACCAGCCCAGCGTCACTGGGATGCGATGAGCACGGCTTTGATCCCTGGGGCGTAACTACGTTCCAGAACCTCATTATTGGTAACTTTATCCTGCTATTTGATGCAGAGCATGGCACGCAGATGTAGTAAATCGAACTTATCTAGAAGCTTAATGGGATGCCTGTGCCAGGTCCAGGTCTCACACCCGTAGAAGTTGGACAGCACAATGTATAGGCTTTTAGATTGGTTTGAAGCTTAATACCATGTTGCTGCCAACTCAGCCTGATAGTCTGCCAAACGATAAAGTGGCTTTGTTGATACTACTTGTCAGCGCCTTGTCTATAGTATCATCATTTGACAATACACTGACGAGATAGCAGAATTCTATAACTGCACTCAGCTGTGTGTTGCTAATGGCGATTTTCAGTTTCGGGTAGGGTTTCCCTGGCACCAGGTGATACATGACCTTGCAATTTTTCAGATTGATTGTCAGCCTGTACCTTTCTGCAGACTCTGAGAA
>NW_020672255.1:0-4398 GCF_002925995.2 Terrapene triunguis | reverse complement strand
TGCCACAGGACCCTCTGTTGCTTTTTACAGATTCAGACTAACACGGCTACCCCTCTGATATTTGGTCACACAGGACAACATCATGTGTGCCTTATTGTTGTATTTACGCACCCCAAGTGAAAATACTGCAAAAGTATCAGTACTGAAGAATAGATTCCAATAAGATATCCCGTATCCAGTAAGATATTGATGACATGGGACTGTCGACGGCAGAGTGATTGGGGATTGAAAACTACCCGCCGATCCGGCGGGTAGTGAAGACCTGCCCCTTGACTGCGCTGAAGCCGAGGCTGGTAGGAATGACCTGGTTGGAATGCTGCTTCTGATCAGGTCTATGCAGATGCTGTGGTGGAAGTGAAGATACCCTTCTTTCTTCCCTTCCCTTAGAGCCGTGGCATTGCACAGTCTGCTAGCCTTGGCCTATAACTCCTACTATGGGCACTCCTGCTATCTCCCTGCCTGCTGTATCCGTCTCAGTCATCGGTAACATGCTGACCTGAGAGTGGCTAGGCACTGCCATATTGATGGTTGAGGACGAAAGGTGGTTACGTCTTACCAAGCCATTGATGGGGCTCTTTTGGCAGTAGGGTAAATTCTCCCCTGAGTTATGTGAACCCTTTAATGTCCCAGGGTGGACTGATGAAATGGGTGTCTGGCTACGATGGTGAAGGGGGTGCCTTGATCTCAAACTGGAAGAGGTAACTGTTTGTGGCAATAGTGTAACCACCACTCACACCTCCAGTCCCACCCCAGAAATATAGGTCCTGAGTGTGGGAAGCTGAGTGCACTGAGCCAGAAAGTATCTGGGATAGTCCCATGCTTGTTGTAGAGGGCATGATACCATGAGCTAACCTGGACGAATTCTCAACCATGTGGACAGTGAACTTACCTGGAATCATCTGTTTTAAAGACTCCAACAGCACTGTGAAGGCAAATTTTGTCAGCATAGCAGGGACAGGGAGGTGCCAGAGAGGGCCTGTATACCAGCCAGCTGCTGGGGCGTGAAAGTGAAACGAGGGGAGGAATGCAAGGGTAGGTGGTGTAACTAGTTTCTGAACAAGTGATTCACAACTGCAGATTGAGTGTGTTGAAGTTAAGTGCCATGAGCCAGCACGTGCCCTGACTGTTGCTCACATGGCTCTGATGATGTCTGCTGGACTTGCAGAGGGTGAAAGGGCAGGCATAGTCTGGCCAATTGCATGCAGTGGTGGTGTTCTGTTCTTGGAGATCAATTTTACAACCTGGCCCGGCGCCACACTGTATGGTCACTACTCCATTGGATCCCACATGTTTCCACACCACCTGGCTCTGGGCAGTCTAGTTACTTCATCTAGCTCTGTGACCGTAGGCTCAAACTGTGTGGCTGGTAGAACCAGGGAGCTAATATTCAGCAGGCACAGACAAGCCTTCTTCACAGTCAGGGCAGGTGGTAGCAAGGTGCCTCATAACCCTGAGTAGCCCTGGGAAACGTCATATCTAGGTTCAAGTCCTTGCTTTGCCACAGACTTCCTGGGAGACCTTGGGCAAGACACTTAGCCTCTTTGTGCCCCAGTTCTTCAACTATAACATGGGGATAATAGCACTGCCCTGCCACACAGGGGTGTTGTGAGGATAAATACATTAAAGACTGTGAGGTGCTCAGATGATCCTATTACAGGGGCCAGATAAGTACCTATGGTAGGCAGTGGAAATTAAAATAGATTTTTAAAATTCCTCCCGCTTTAGTAATCGAAGGTGTTGTTATTGACACAGGTAAAAGTCACTATATTTTACACCTGGTTTATCTGGGCAGTGTGTCGGTGTATGCCCCAGAGGCGACTTACATATGAGGAGGGTTGCTGTATTTCTGCCAGGAATGGCTAGTGTGGCAAGTCAGGAGAATTCCAGTAGAACCCACCAGGTAATTTTCCAGCCGGCAGCCTTGTTGGACATGATTTGACTAATCAAGGAGGAAGCTGTGTCCCCCTTGTATGACCTCTCTATTAGTATTGTGTTTCTGTGAGTCTGAATGGCATTTTCATTTAATAAGGGAGGTGATAAAGGAAAGCTGCCCACTTCCTGTGGGTCAAACACATAACTCAACAGGAGAATTGCTCATAAAACTGCATCATCATTACCACGCCCTTGAGGATTTTTGCACCGGTTACTTCAGTCTGGCCTGATCTCTGAAATGGATCAGCTATTTTTGTTTTTCTGAATGCAATGGCAATTCCTCTACCAACAGAGATTGATATTCTGTCTCCTCCAGTGGCTGGAGGCTTCAGGTGAAGCCCGGACCCATAATACTCCTCTGCTAACTGGGTGCATACATCTTGGGTTCCGAACGTGGATGACTTCTTCCTGGCCCTCAGCTGGTGATCCACGTAGACCCTGAAACATGAGGATTTGACCCTCTTTCTCGTTGTCGTCCCAGCATATGTCACTGCAGATAGGCGCAGATTCTCAGATGGTATAAATTCATCCTAGCTCTATTGTCTTCAGTAGAGCTATTCTGCTGTAATCCAGCAGAGGATTCAGTCTGCTGTTCTTAAAGTGTTTTGTCCTTTTTGTGACTCTTAATGAGATGCCTCCATCGCATCCTGCCCTAACAAGTTCCCTGTGCCTGATTTTTCAGAGCTGATGAGCACCCACAGCCCTTATTATTGTCAGCTGGGATTGTGGGTGCTCTGCACTTTTGAAAATCCGACCTGTTCTCTTTTAAAAATGTATTTACTTCTATCCTGTTAGGGTCCCAGGGTGATCTCTCCTTTCAAGGACTCTGTATAACTCACTTTGCTTGGAAATTACCAAAGTCCTGTATGTCATTAATTAAACTGCACTTGCGATTTCTACCCTCTCAGCCCCCCATTCCTTTTCCTGCCTGACCCTATTACTAAGCTGAGTTCTTAAGGCTTCTGTCGTATAATATACTAGCTGTTATCCTACTCTCATCACTGTGGGATGTGGGCGTCTTCCGGTTGCACATTAAGCAATATGACTAACACCTGTTATGGGTGGCTCGTTCTCTCTCTCATCTTTTCACTAAGGGGAGAGTTGTGTGTGCAGGGGGGTGTTTTGTTTGGGTTAGTTGGGTTTTCATTTTAAATATATCCGCTCTCATGTGTGTTAGAGAAGGCAGGTTGGTGAATCGTGCCGTAGAGCAGAAGGTGGGGAAACAGACTCTGCCGGTATGTAGAACTCTGGTTATGCTTGCTTGGAACTAACCCCAATAAACATTGCATTGCCTGCACTTCGGACTTCTGGTCTTCTGCTTTCTATCTGCGTGACAAGAATCAGGGGAGGGCATGAAAGGGAAACCCCTCTAGCAATTACATTCAGTCTTAATCTGCTCTCTTGGGTATTAGGCAAAAATCAAGGTCTCTGGAACCTATCTACTGGTCAGATTTCACCACCTTGACTTACTCTCCTGGGATGGAACAGTCAGGCAAGTGGCAGACCCAGGATTAGATGTCAGGAATCCCTTTCTGTGGTCCCCCGTGCTTAGTTCACTGTCCTAAGAGACAGCAGTGAAAACCTGGCAGAATAAGGGTGCTTGGGACTAGGGCTGGGTGGGAAATGAGTTTCCTGTCCTGTGAGAATTTTTGAGATTTAAAAAATAAAGAAAGAAAGAACAAAAAGGCCAAAATTTAAATTTTTTTCATGAACTGACAAACAAAAAAGGTTTGGGTCAATCAGAATGGTTTGTTTCAATTTTGACTTTCCCCCTTTAACCTTTTTGAGTCTAAATTTACTACTATTTTCCAACAAAAAGTCATTTTGACTTCAAGACACACAACTTTTCATTTTGATCAAGGCAAATTGGGACATTTCGACAACTTCAAATGATTTTTGCAAAAATACTTTGAGCTGGGAGACTTGTCAAGAACGGCTCTGTTTCGCCAACCGGTTTTGATTCTGACCAGCTGGCTGTTATTGGCGAAAAAATGTTTCATCGAAAAATTCTTCATCCTCTCTACTTGGGATGCTTGGCAAAAGCGAGACCTGGTTCAGTGGTTCTCAACCAGGGGCCCGGGGCCCCCTAGGGGGCCTCAAGCAGGTTTCACGGAGGGCCTCAAGCAAGGCCAGCATTAGACTTGGTGGGGCCCAAGGCAGAAAGCCGAAGCCCCACTGCATGGGGCTGAAGCCCAGGGCCCTGAGCCCCACCACCCAGGGCGGAAGCTGAAGCCTGAGCAATGTAGCTTTGTGGGGCCCCAAGCGATTGCCCTGCTTGCTAGCCCCTAACGCCGGTCCTGGCTTTTATATGCGGACAATCAGTTATTGTGGCAAAGGTGGGCCATGGAGTTTTCATAGCATGTTGGGGGGACCTTAGAAAGAAAAAGGCTGAGAACCCCTGATTTAATTTGACTATGATGGATACTGATTAACTGAGGGAAGTGATAGACCTAATGCCCCATGAAT
>NW_020672254.1:0-4300 GCF_002925995.2 Terrapene triunguis | reverse complement strand
AATTGGACTGGAAATGTCATTCTAACCTTAATCAGCTTTGTTTTTTTTAATTAAGCACTTTTAACATCCTGTCCTAACATTGATTTTAACAAAGTGGACAATGGCCTCTAAAACTTGCTGTACTGACCTAAAGAGCTTAAAAACTGCTCTTTTAAATGTACTGTCTGGTACCTAAAGTCTCTAGGTAACTCTCAGAATTCCTCATTTTCAAGTTTCAGCTGTCAACCACCAGCTGAAATTGACAAGGGACATTTCCCACTCTCCTCTGCTGGTTGCCAAATATTCAATACATCTTAAAATATAAAAATCCTATAGGGGGAACTATCCCAATTAATACCATTAGGAGGCAGATTTGACTGATGGAAAGACCATAGAGTGGCAATCCGAAAATCCGGGTTCTGTTCCCCACTCTTCTACAGTTTTCTGTATGACTTTGGGCAAGTCATTCAACCTCTCCATGATCTGTTTCTCTTATGTAAAGTGGGAATAATACCCACTTTTTATAATGGTTTTGATATCCTTGTATAGAAGGTGCTCTCTATAATAACTGCATTATAATGTATAATAAGAACACATACAGAATGTATATCATTTCAATATGACTTGATTGATTATTAAAGTTAATATATTTAATTGGCTGACAAGCTTGAAACCATCATATATCTAGTATTACTGCACAGGTCAGACCTAATAGACAATTTTTCTTCCATGAAATTATATTCTGATCAATTGGGGAAACATGTTAAAGCATATTTCTTTAATGAAATGTTTCCCCCAGTTTATAATATGGTAGCATAGCCTTAAGGTGTCTGATTCTCAGTTACTCCATAGCAGAAATGAGATAAGATGGCAAACGTGCCTTTAGGCCACCTTTGAACTACCTGTATTTTCGGTATTGCTGGGGCCCTGCTCCTATGGGTCCTGAAAAGCAGAGAACAGCCGTAGTGCACTTTGGCTACTCACCCAGCACTACCCCTACTAGGTCTGGGAGGAGGGCCAGAGTAGAGCTGTTATGACAACTCTTCATTGACCGAGTAGGCCCTATAGGAAGGAGGGATTTTCTGCTCTCTTTAATGCCCCTTTGCATTGCTACATCTGTGTAGAAAGGGACTTGCGGTCATTGAGAATCCCTTGGAATCTGCTGTCCTATTACATGTAATTTTTTTTTTTTTTATATCAACAATTTCTCAGCTGACCGCTAACAGCTGAAAATGATAAAAGTTTGCACACAGTTGCTGTTCTTTATTTGACAGGGTGTTAACAGGCCAAGGGCTTTCAAAAACTCCTTGTTGTTTTTGTAGATGCAGACTAACATGGCTACCCCCGATACTTAAAACTAACCTAAACTCTTTTGCTCATTTTGATTTTCCTAGCTCTGCAATGGCAAAGTATGCAAAACTTTTAAAATCAATCAGACATCCACACTGCTCAGTGTCTTTTGAACTGCACCAGCTTTTATCTTTCATTTTCTATTTTTAAAAAATTGCCAGGCCTGGTTCAGTGGTATATTATAGTAATGCAGTGTGCTGTCATGCTAGAAGGAATGGCCTACAAGCTTAAGCTAAAGGGTTGAAAGCTCTGATCCACCTGGAACTACAGAGTTGGAAGTAGAGGGTTGATTCAACCTTCTATATGAGGCAGTTTTATTAAGTACTGCATAGTTTAATGTATGTAGGGCTTTTGAATACAGCCTTCAAAACTGAAGTCCTGGCTGCTCTTTGTAGACATTAGAGATTACCTGGTGGTTGGTAAAAGTGGAGATTTGCCTCAGTCTTCTGGCCAAATTTCAGATTTGACAAGACAGAGCCTCCAAGTATGCCAGTTAACCTTTGCAGAGTCAAGAACTGAAACATAGTTGAGCCTGGTATGTGTCGAGCTGGTTAAAAAATAAATAAAGCTAGAGATGGAACATGAGAAACCCTCAGGGGAAAATAAATTATATCTAAGCTTCATCTCAAACCTATTTTTTACAAGAACTGAAAGTTAAAAGCCTATACAGCTGTTAGTAAGCGCTATTGAAAGCCTAGACTGGCAGGATAAAATGTAAAACTGAAAGGGGAAAGGCTTTTGCATAGCAGCTGGAAAAAAAACTAGAAAAGTTTAAGGAATTTTGTAAGAATAGCCATTTATTATTAATAATATACAGCTAGCTGTACATAAGTCAGTATTTCCATTGTAGATGTCATGTAATAACAAACAATTCAAGCTTGGCTAACATAGCTTTTGTTTTTGACACAAACCCAGAAACTATACACCTGTTTATATAACAATACATTTCTGGATTCTTTATTTTCATATAACATGTCTTATACCTTGATATACAGTAGTAACATAATCATCATGATAGGCTAAAACTGGTCAAATAATTTAGAATTAGCAGGGGGGCAGTCCTCATAATAAACCATTCAACAACTAAAACTAGGATTTTCAAAGGAGTGTAAGGGAATCAGGTGCCCAGGTTCCTTAGAAAATCAAAGCCTAAAGTCATGGAGACCACTCCTGTAACTTGTTGAGCACCTTTTGCAAAGTGCTGAGAAAACTCAACTCCAGTTTAAGCTAATGGTAGTTGACTGTGTTTATCACTTTGCAGGATAGAACCCACCGATTGCAAATTAAATTGGACCTATGTATTTGACTGTATTGTTCTTTATATTTTGAATTGCAAAATGTTTGAGTGTTGCAACCTACAATCCTATGTACATAGCTGTAAAATCAATCTGAATTTCAAAACAAAATTCACACTTCTCAAATCAGTGTTAGCCTCATGGAATTTAACATTGTGGTGTTTAGGGGAGCTTACAGGGTAGTTAAAATTTCCATATTGAATGCTTACAAATTGTTTTGGTAGGGAAGAGAGAGGGATTTCTTTGAGAACAATCATTCACCAAAATTTGCTGCCTGTATTGCATTTCATACTATAATTTGAATTTGCTTCTCAGATAGTTTGCTTTGGCAAATGCTGCTACTGAAGTCTCTGCTTATGTGCCTTTTGTTCTTTTAAACAAAGAAAAACAAACAAAAATCTAAGACTTGAGTAATATGACAATGTTTCTGCTAATGTACTGTATTATTCAGTACAATATGCACTTTATACAATGAGAGTCTGTCTGACTATCAGAGGTGCCAAGCATCTGTCCTCCCACTGAATTCAGCTGGAGTTGTAATTACTCATCACTTCTGAAAGTCAGGCCAGCCCTGAGTGTAGATCTTTATTATAAATGACTTCAAGCTACTAGCAATGTTTTCTACAAATTGTGTATGTAAATTATTTTCAACTACAAGGATGCTGAGTTAAACTACCAAGCTTCCCATTGTAAAAAAACATAATTAAGGTTAAGATTCTGTCATTTGTATTTTTAGTAAATAAAAATTCATGGAAGCCCACAACCTGTCCCTGACTTCTACTCAAAATACCCTGTGGAGGGAAGAGGGGGAAACAGAGCGCTGCCGGGGCTTGCAGCTGCCACTGCTCCTTCGGTAGGGGCTGACTGCTGCTGCTCTGGTCCAAGGGGGGATGACCCAACCCCAGCCGTTGTTCCAGCGTCCAGGGGCTGTCCACCGATCGGCTGTTCCGGTGACCTCAGGGCTGGCCAATAGGCAACTGTTCCGGTGGCTGCTGCTCCAGCAGCCCCAGAGCTGACAGCTGCTCCATCTCTGCCCCAGAAGAAGTCCATGGAGGTCCTAGAAAGTCACAGAATCTGTGAGCTCCATGACAGAATCATAGCCTTAATCATAATTTCTATATTAGTCTTTATTATAGCCTTAAAGGTCCTATACAGTATTAGAAGAAAATGAAATGCAGT
Source organism: Terrapene triunguis (assembly GCF_002925995.2). NCBI lineage: Eukaryota > Metazoa > Chordata > Testudines > Emydidae > Terrapene > Terrapene triunguis. The sequence continues at coordinate 497 of NW_020672254.1, read as the reverse complement.
AATACTTGGGAAAATGATCTGCAAAAATGCCACTGTGAGGTTCCAAGGTTAGATATAAATTGTGTCTTTAAGGCACACTGCGCGGATCTGAGAGGCAAGCACAGTGCTCCTGGGATTGCGAATGTATGCACTTTGAAAGGGTACGGCATGCTTCCCACCCACTTTCCCTGTCCTCCAGATACAGGTCAGAATAGTGGGGTATTAACACAATCCGTGGCAGCTCTTGTGTTCTGCAAGTATAACGATGGATTGTGTATAGCCCTTGTGCAGGGATGCCAGGAAGAGTGGAAGGCTCTGGGGGTATCCACTTAAGGCTGAGCACAATCTAATCCTAAAACATTGTCTCTCAGTGGCTCCAGATTACATCTGCTCCCTTTCAGCCCAGCTGCTTACCCCTTACCTTGCAAAACACTTTCTCACTTGAGTAATCTCATTCAACTAATTGGGACGACTCCTGTAAGTGTTTTCCAGTGTGGGTAAGAACTATTCAACTGGGC
>NW_020672253.1:0-1835 GCF_002925995.2 Terrapene triunguis | reverse complement strand
ATCTGAAAAAAAATTCAATTTTCAACAAAAAAGAAAAAAAATCAAAAACATTTGTTTCTACCAGCTCTACTGACAGATTAATGCCTTTCATTGAGAGGGTTGGGCTTATATGTTTGATATAAAAGGTCCTGGGTACCATCTCCATTGATGATAAAGGTCCCCATATATCTTTGGCCCTAGGTTTGTTATTGAAGCACATTCAGGTTGTGCTTCATACGTCGTTACACACAAAGCGGATGTATGTGGAGACACTGCTCAGCTTGGTGTCTGAGCACAGATGAGCTGTGCACAAATTGACAGACACACCCTGTCATGTGGCAGCAATGGAATAATAAAAATCCCACTGCCTGTGTTTGGGAAAAGCCTAAAGCAGGGGTTCCCAAACTGGGGGTCGGGACCCCTCAGGGGGTCACAAGTTCATTACATGGGGGGGGGTCGTGAACTGTCAGCCTCCACCCCAAATGCTTGCCTCCAGCATTTATAATGGTGTTAAATATATTAAAAAGTGTGTTTAATTTATTAGGGGAGGTCGCACTCAGAGGCTTGCGATGTGAAAGGGGTTGCCAGTAAAAAAGTTTGAGACCCACTGGCCTAAAGGATCTCGAGCCAGACCTATGAAAAATGTCAGAGTGGCAGCAGCATCAAAGGTCTTGAATGAGCTTGCGTGCCTGGAACAGGCATTCATGGTGGTTGTTATGGAGAGGCTTTGCTGGTCACCTTGGGTTCTTTGAGATGTTTGCTCCCCATGTGTAGTGCACTTCAGGTTGTACATGCACCCAGGATTGGAAATGTTTCCCTAGCAGTGTCTGTGTGGTCTTCGCTTGAGCCTCGGCTCTCCTTATGCTCCACACTGAGGGAATGAAAGGGGCTGCCAGATTGTTTCTATCTGAGTTCTGTCTCCACCACTAGTCTCCCAGTACGGGAAGCCATGCAATGGGGTAGAAGGAGGGGGGGGCAGAGCACCATATCCAGGAACAGCACATCTCGAAGAATTCAAGTTATTACAAGGCGAGCAACCCCTCCTCCATTGAGTGATTACCTCTGTCTGTGATGAACATCAGGAAACTCACAAGTAGTGTTTCCATATGGAGATGGCTATCTAGAGTCCGATGGTACAACGCGCCTCCTTACAGAGGCATCAGAAGCAGTTGCTTGCAGCTGTACATATTGTCTAGTGAACGTGTGTACAGAACTCCAAGTTGCTGCTCTGCAGATGGCAGCTGCAGTTGAGTGAGTTCTTGCTGCAGTTGAGTGAGTGTTTATAATGCCCTCAAGGGGCCTATTGTTCAACTCATAGCAGAGTAGGGTTCGTAGATTCTAAAGCCAGAAGGGACAATTGTGATCATCTAGTGAGACTCCCTGTCTAAGACAGGCCACAGAATTCACCAAAATAATTCCTAGAGGATATCTTTTAGAAAAACATCCATTCTGGATGCACCCTGAGATCGATTTTCATAGCCTCAGGGCCTCTCCTTTCATACGTTCCACAAATTAGATAAAAAGTCTAGGGGACTTTTGAAATTATTTTGTGAGTGCCACACCACCTCTTCCCTGCTCTAATGAGGTTTAGAGTAAGACACAAGTAGATAGATACGCTGTTTGATGTTAAAGTCTGACACCACTTTAGGAGCACAACTTAGGTTGCAGCCTCAGTGATACCTTGTACTTACAGAAAACTGGGGAGGGCAGTCAGCCATAAGCACCTACAGCTCCCCAACTCTTCTGACTGACTTGATAATGATGGAAAACTGGTACCTTCATAGAAAAATTCATAGATTCATAGATTCAAGGACTGGAAGGGACCTCGAGAGGTCATCGAGTCCAGTCCCCTGCCC
>NW_020672252.1:0-2018 GCF_002925995.2 Terrapene triunguis | reverse complement strand
GAGTGTCCTCTTTTTTGAAAGTTCAAATATGGTAACCCTAGTCTAGAACATCCCTGATAGACATTTATTTAACCTACTCTTAAATAGCTCCAGAGATGGAGATTCCACAACCTCCCTAGTCAATTTATTCCAGTTCATGCGGTAGAAGCTCATGCACTAAGCTCCACAGGTCCCCGGTTTGATCCCGCCCGCCGGCAACCAGGGTTTGTCGGCGTTACACCAGCAAGACCATGTGAAGCTCCACAGGGCACCTGAAAGAGCCACAGCGACCTCAGGCCACACCTAGAGAGACGCTGCTGTTATCGGCGGAGCCCTGGCCCAATCTGTCAGGCCAAGCTAGAGAGCCCCCTGCTCAGGTCAGCAAGCTGCCCTCGGGCTTGCATGCAGGGAATCGCGTCTGGCGGCACCTGTCCTGACAGCATCCACCGGGGACACCCCCCCGGAGGGGCCGGGGCATGGGGGGGGGAGGGATAAGAGACAGCCCGGGCCAGGAACGCTCAGCAACCAAGGCAGCGTCAGGAACAAGCGATAGAAGGGGCGGGGCTAACAGTCTCCGAGGGCTAGGCGTATGGGGGCGGGGCGAAAACCTTCGGTGGGCGGAGCACAGCGAGTCAATACGCCGATCTCTGATTGGTGGCCGAGGTCACGTGCGCGGGGGCCGAGAGGAGGTGTTTGTGCGCGCGATCGGCGAAGGCTGCGGAGCGTGCGCAGTGAGAGGCCTAGGCTGGGGGCTCAGGTAGGAGCCGAGTGGGGTAACCGGGAAGCTCCAGTCCATGAGGGGTTGTGGCGCCGCTCACGGGCTGTGGCAGGAGGGGGCGCTGGGCCTGTGTGACGTAGGGCAGATTACAGGGAGCCACCGGACTTCCTGTCTGTTGTCCAGACAGCCGTGAATCTGCTGTCAGCCGGCGTGTACCTTGCGTCCTACTATCCCCCTCAATGTGCCCAGCTCCCGGCGTGCCTTGCATCCCACCTGCCCCGTTGCTATGCCCGCGTGCCCCTCTGCCTCTTTCCTGCCCTGGGGAGCAGGTGACGGGGTGTGGTGTGACCCATCCGCCTGTCCCTTGCAGGTGAGGGGTCGCAGCAGGTAGCGTGGCCCTGCGGACTGCTGTAAGATTGCCAACCCTTCAGGTTTGTCCTGGAGTCTCCAGGAATTAAAAAGTGAGCTACAGTTAGAGATTGTCATTTGATGAAACCTCCAGGCAATCTGTACAACTAAAATTGGCAACTCTGGCAACTCTATTGTGGTGCAGGACCAAGTTGGCCAGGCATACAGCATGGCTCTTTGTGTTGGCAGTCCCCAGCGTGCATTTGCTGTGCTTTCCTCCCAGCAGAAGTGAGGGGCCCTGGTGGGTGATGCTCTTCCTTGAGCTGAGCCCCCCGGCTACGTTGTGGGCTGGGACCTGCTGCATGTGGCCATGGGAACCTTTATATTTAAAAATGGGGAGCTACATGCCACACAGTTGAACTCCTTGGGCTGCAATTTGAGCAGCCTGGTGTATTGCGGCAGCAGTGGAATTGCCAACCCTCTGGGATTGTTGTGGAGTCTTCAAGGATTAAAGATTAGGGGGAGGGATAGCTCAGTGGTTTGAGCATTGGCCTAATAAACCCAGGGTTGTGAGTTCAATCCTTGAGGGGGCCACTTAGGGATCTTGGGCAAAATCAGTACGTGGTCCTGCTAGTGAAGGCAGGGGGCTGGACTCGATGACCTTCCAAGGTCCCTTCCAGTTCTAGGAGATAGGTATATCTCCATTAATTTAGTTTGTTTATTTATTTATTTATTTATTTATTTAAAGGTTGTTATGTGATGAAACCTCCAGGAATACGTCAATCCAAAATTGGCAATGCTAGGCAGCAGTAGTACCGTGGTGGGTGATACGCTACCCCTTCCCTGCTCTATGTCCTGGGCTGGGTTACAGTTTTAACACTGGAAAAAGCGATAAAGAGTCCTGTGGCACCTTATAGACTAACAGGTTTCAGAGTAGCAGCCGTGTTAGTCTGTATCCGCAAAAAGAACAGGA
>NW_020672251.1:0-5730 GCF_002925995.2 Terrapene triunguis | reverse complement strand
AAAAGAACAATCAAGTTCCTGTTCAATTGTTATATTTCAAAACTGATTTCCAGCATTTTATGGAAACAGCAGAGTCAGATGATCATCTTGGACAAATAGCTGTGAGCCCAGTGAAGTCAGCTGACGGGCTGGCAATTGTATTTGTCTATAAAGAGTCAGAATAAAACTGTCCATTCCTAAAGTATCCTAAAGCTGAGATTTTTCATAATTGTCTTATGGATTTACATGCACTACCCCCATTATATATATTGCAAATGCGTGTCCCAATCCCATAAGTGGATTTGAAAATCGCAGCATGATATTTTTAAAGTCTGCCACCCCCAAGGCCTGCAACTGACTAGTTACAGAGAGTCTCTTTTGGAAAGAAAAACTACCCTCATTAATGGTAAAATCACACAGTATTGGTGAAGGTTCAATCCATAGTTAAAACTATCACTAAAGCAAAAAGTAGAGTAAATTGAATTCAATAGACTTACCCAGTTCACCAAGGGGATGAAGTCAAGAGAAATGAATAGAACAACCCAGAGTTGCAAGCACTTTTATATGCTTTCTTAGTCAATGGGAAGGATAGGAGACACCCTTTCAATAACAAAAAAAATGTTTTCTTGCTTTGTATGATAATTATTATTATCCTTTAATTGTTGTAATGGCTTTGCCATGGTTGATCAATTACTCAATTTCCAATCCCACATATGGATGGCATGCATATTACACCCTTAATTCCTTTAATCTGAAAGCTTTTTGGCCAACAGACCATCTTGGCATCATCTCACTGATCTCCTTGATGTTGACAGTGGTATAAATTCAGTTCCGTTGCGTTACTTCTTCATTGAAGAACTTCAAAATATGAAGGTGACTCAGAGGTGTATGAATATCACAATCTGCTGGGAGGTGCAGGATTCCGTGTCGTTCTTTAAATCCCGACTAGTATCTAATTAGCGGCAAGGTGGAATTCACCCTTCTGAATTCTTGTGAGACACGAAAGTCTCTCCAATCAGTTCAATGGCCTTGGAACCAGGCCTGCTGGGTTACAGTACTGTTCTGGATACATGACCAGGACAATGGCTCAAACTGATACATTAAATGGTAATAAGTCACCAGGACCAGATGGTGTTCTCCCAAAAGTTCAGAAGGAACCCAAATGTAAATTTGCAGAACTGCTAACCGTGAGAACTAGCCTGTCGCTTAAATCGGCCTCTCTATGAGATTACTGGCAGATAACTAATATGGTGCCAATTTTGAGACAAGTCTCCTAAATTCAGTACAAGGTAAATTGGTTGAAAGAAATATTAGCCATATAGAGGACCGTGATACGCTGGGGAAGAGTCAATATGGCTTTTGTGAAGGGAAGTCATGGCTTTCTAATCATTAGAATTCTTTGTGTTGGTCAACAAATATGTGGAGAAGGGTGTTCCAGTGGAGAATGTGTATTTGGATTTACAGAAAGTCTTTGATAAGCTCCTGCACTAAAAGCTCTTACATAAACTAAGCAGTATTCTAAACTGCCACCAACCTGCAGCAGCACCCTCTGCCGTGGCACCACAATCCTAGCTCTGACCTGGTGAGGAGGGGATACCCATGGGGGCAAGGAAAAGAGTGCCAGTTATGGGATAAGAGGGAAGGTCCACTCATGAATCAGTAACTGGTTAAAACATAGGGAGGAAAGGGGTAGGAAGAAAATGTTCAGTTTTCAAAGTGGAAAGCGGTAAATAGCTGGCTCCTTCAAGGAGCTTTACTGGGACCAGTGCTGTTCAACGTACTGAGAAATGATATGGAAAAGTGGGGCATACTGTGAGTTGGCAAAGTTTGCAGAGCACACAAAATTACTCAAGATAGTTAAGTTGAAATCATTCTGCAAAGAGTTACAAAGGCATCTTACAAAACTGGGTGACTGGCAAGAAAATGGCAGATTAAATTGCATGTTGGTACATGCAAAGTAATGCACATTGGAAAACATAATCCCAGCGATACATACACAACGATGGGGTTTAAATTAGCTGTTACTCCTCAGGAAAGAGATTTTAAACTCACTGCAGGTAGTTCTCTGAAAATATCTGCTCAACGTCCAGCAGCAGTCACAAAAGCTAAGAGAATGTTAGGAACCATTATGAAACGGATAGGCTCCTAAAACAGAAAAACATTGTGATGCCACTATATAAATCCATGGTGTGCCACCCCTGGAATACTGCGTGCAGTTCTGGTCACTCCATCTCAGAAAAGATCTAGAGAAAGCCCAGAGAAGGGCAACACAAATGATTAAGGGTATAGAACAGCTTCCATATGAAGCGAGATTAAAATGACTGGAAGTGTTCAGCTTGGAAAAGAGAGGATTGAGGGGGGACATGATAGAGGTCTATAAAATCATGAACCATGTAATGCTATTTACCCTTTCACATAACACATGAACCAGGGATCATCCAAAGAAATTAATAGGCAGGAGGTTTAAAACAAACATGAGGAAGTACCTCTTCATGCAACACACAGTCAATCTCTGCAACTTGTTCCCAGGGGACAAGGCCCAAATTATAACTGAATTCAAAAAAGAATTCGGTAAGTTCACAGAAGATAGGTCCATCTATGCCTAGTAGCCCAGCTGGTCAGGAAGGCAACCCCATGTTCTGGGTGTCCCTAAACCTGTGACTGCGAGAAGCTGGGCCTGGATGACAAATTGCCCATTTCTGTTCACTCTTGCTGAAGCATCTGGCACCAGATCCTGTTGGAAGATATGAGCATAAGCTTTCGTGGCCTACAGCCCACTTCATCGGATGCATAGAATGGAACATACAGAAAGAAGATGCCATACCAACTGTGTGTATAAATATCTGTATGTATAAATACCTTCTTTCTGTGTGTGGTCCATTCTATGCATCCGATGAAGTGGGCTGTAGCCCACGAAAGCTTATGCTCAAATAAATTTGTTAGTCTCTAAGGTGCCACAAGTACTCCTGTTCTTTTTGCGGATACAGACTAACACGGCTGCTACTCTGAAACCTGTTGGAAGATAGGATACTGGGCTAGATGGACCATTGTTCTAACCCTGCAGGCCATTCTGATGTTCATGACTTATCCACAACTTAAATCCCTCCATAGCCTTCAAAGTAGAGCTGAAGCAGGATTGAAGTGTTGCGATAATGTTTTGTGCTCTCGCTCTGCTCAGTAGTGACTTTCAGCCTAATGCAATTGGACTTTCCAGTCTGAAGAGATGTCCAGTTAAGTGATCATTAGTTTAGGGACAGGAATACAGGTGACGATCATAACAGGACACCCAAGGGCTACCTACAGCCGGCTTGCTCCTGGGTTTCAGTGAAAAATGGCAGTAGGAGAAAGGAAAGAGTGCAGGTGTATAAAGGCTTGTATGAACTCTGGAACCTGTAACAAGACACTTGTTACAATGGGACAATGTAACTGACAAAGGACAGGAAGAATCACATGAGCGATGGAAGTAAAGCCTACTTTACTCAGGGGCAGAATGGTTGAGGAATAACGTTCTAGAGCAAAGTAGACTAATCCAGTGTATGACCAGCTTCAGCACAGGATGCAAGATCTTCCTTTTTCAAAGAAGTACCCTACCACTGCTGGAATGATTTTTAAATTGATATATACAGCCCATGACCATAGGCACCGATGGAAAAAAATTGGTGGGTGCTCAGCACCCACCGGCAGCTCCCCGTGGCCCTGCCCCGCTGCTCCAGCTCGCCTCCACCTCCTCCGCGAGCGCGCTGCCGTGTCCTGCTTCTCCCCCCTCCCTCCCAGTGCTTGCGCCGCGAAACAGCTGATTCGTGGGGCGAGGAGAGGGAACGTGGCACGCTGGGGGAAGAGGCGGGGCCGGGGCGGGGATTTGGGGAAGGGATCCAATAGGGCCAGGGAGGGGGTGGAGTTAGGGCGGGGACTTTGGGGATGGGGTTGGAATGGGGGCAGGGCCAGGGGAGGGGGGAGCGAGCACCCACCAGTGCCGGAGAAAGTTGGCACATATGCCATGACCTGAAGAAGTGCTCAGTGTAGCTCAAAAGCTTGTCTCTCCACAACAGAAGTTGATCCAATAAAAGATATTCCCTGACCCTCCATGTCTCGCTAATATACAGTCCACGAATAGCTTCCTATCACGAGTGAAGTAGGAAGAACAAAAGACTCTATGAAGCTTACTGGGGGACTCTCTGGATATTTAGGAGGAGAGGAATTGGTCAGTCATTCCTCTGGTCCTAGATCCTTTGGTCAATAATACCCAGTGGCACCTCTTTCAAAGAAGTTCATCTAGGAAAGGTTTAATCTATTGTGCTAGTGGGGATTATACGACAATGTCCGATAGATAAATGTCCTTCATGCTTTATACTAAAGCACATGGGAGCCTTCAACTAGGCTCAGAACAGCCTGGAAAAGAAATGTATAGCATGCCTTTCCTACAAAGAAGAATACACATCACTAGCGGAGCTGGAGTGTCCTAGGAAAATATTACTTGAAATATAGGGCCAAATCCTCAGCTGGTGTAAACTAGAACAATATCATTGGTGTTGACTCAAGACTCACATGACTGGAAGTCCCTTCAGAGCTGAATTTATAATAATAGAATCATAAAAATGTGGGGCTGGAAGGGACCTTGAGAAGTCATCAAGCCCATTCCCCTGAACTGAGGCAGGACCAAGTAAACCTAGACCATCCCCGATAGGTGTTTATCCAACCTGTCCTTAAAAACCTCCAGTGATGGGGATTCCACAGCCACCCTTAGAAGCCTATCCCACAGCTAAACTACCCTTAGCGCTAGAAAGATTTCCTAATAGCTAATCTAAATCTCCCTTGCTGCATTTTAAGCCCATTACTTCTTGTCCTATCTTCAGTGGACATAGAGAACAGTTGATCATAAGTACCCTGAACATATTTGAAGACATTTATCAGGTCACCTCTCAATCTTCATTTCTCAAGACTAAACATGCCCAGGTTTTTTTTAACCTTTTCTTATAGGTCAGGTTTTCTAACCCTTTTGTCATTTTGGTTTCTCTACTCTGACGTCTCTCCCGTGTGTCCACAACTTTTAGAGTATGGTGCCCAGAACTGGACAAGGTGTTTCAACTGAGGCCTCACCTGAGCCAAATGGAGCGGGACAGTTACCTCCTGTGTCTTACATACAACACTCCTGTTAATACAGCCTAGAATGATATTATCCTTTTTCACAACTGCATCACACTGTTGACTCGCATTCAGTTTGTGATCCACTATAGCCCCCAGATCCTTTTCAGCAGTACTACCACCTTGCCAGTTTGCTGAGGAGGAAAATGCAACCCACAGGGGCATATTAGAAGGGCACTCAAGTTATTGGATTTCAATGGGCATTGTATCAGCCCCAGAGTGTATTAAAAACCTTGCCCTTAATCTCTCTATTCATGACCTCCCTATCATTCATATGGGGATAATGATTCATGGGTTTATAGATTCCAAGGCCATAAAAGGGACCATTGTGATCACTCATGTTGATCACTTGTATAATGCAGGCCACTGAATGTCCCTGAAAAAGAATCCTAGAGCATGTCTTTTAGAAAAACATTCTGCGGGACCTTGGGCAAGTCAGTTCATTGCCTCCCCATCTGCAAAATGGTCATGCTGGTCCTTCCTCCCACCCTTTCTCAGCCACGTCTTGTCAACTCTTCAAGATGGGGACTGTCTCAGACTCTGGGCCTGTAATGTGAGCAGGACACTGGGGCCCTGATCTCAGCAGTGGCATACAGGAGATCCTGGAGT
>NW_020672250.1:0-2341 GCF_002925995.2 Terrapene triunguis | reverse complement strand
TCCGCATCACTCTCAGCTCGGTGCCTCCTCCCATCCCTGTCTCCCCACGATCCAGTTCGATGCAGCACTGATAGAAAGCAGAGTCCCGCTCCTGCAGCTCAGCGAGGGTCAGCGTCGCCTTCCCCTGTCTGTGCTCGTCCATCCTGGACACACGGAGCCGCCCCCGGTAGAAGGGGTGGCTAGAATCCAGCTCCAGATCCTCTGCGGATCCCCTCAGCCAAATTATCTTGGCTCTGCTGCCATTTCTGTTCTGAAAGGTGCAGCTCAGGGTCACGTTCTCCCCGGTTGTCATGTGGAGGGACCCGGGCTCCTGGGAAACTCCCAGACCAGCTAGGGAAGAGAGAGAACCCGCATCATACACCGGGCAGCAAGACAGACCCGTCCTGGCCTTTAGAGAGAGCAGCAGCCGTTGTATTCCTGTGTGCAGAGCTAAACCTTCACCTCTCGCTAGCTTAGTATCAGTGTCTGTCTCTCTGTTCCCTGATTCTCCTTCATTCATCCATCCTCTGACCCTAGGGCCATCCATTCTCCAGTTCTGGAGCTATCCATCCATCCTGCTACCTATCCACCCTTTCTTTCTAGAGCCACCTGGGACGTAGCACCCCATAAGGCTTTATGGAAATATGCTTATGAATGTATATGTGACATGACTGGAATATGTTTTGTGCTACATATGCCATGTCACATATCTCTGCAAAGGTTATGATCCACTGAATATATTCAGCCTATTCGTATGCACGGGTCATTTTTGTATTCGAAGTTATGAATATTGGCTCTGTACTTGTTTGATTTTAAGTAGCCTCAGTAAGGCATTTGGTCAGCTGCTTAAGAAAGGAATTGGCAAGTTAAGTGCCCAATCAAGAAACACTTAACGGACAATGGAAGACTCCAATGCACATAAGAAGTCTACCTGGAGACGTTCAAGGTAGCATGTGAACAATGGCTGCCACCTGTAAAGTCCTGAGTCATGCATGGACATGTGACTTGCCCATGTGACTCCAAAACTCCATTTTGTAGCTGGGTTTCTACACAGGGGGAGGGAGGGGTGTCCACCCGCAAGAGAGGAGCTATATAAAGTCCTGGGAGACCCCTCCATTTTGTCTTCAGCTGGCTCAAGAGACAGCCTCTCCACCCCCAAAGGAAACCTGAAAGAAACTGGAACAAAGGGCAGTAACCACAGGGGTGTGAGTGATTGCTGGACCCAGACTAGAAGGAGGCTAGTCTGTAAAAGAAGCTTATTGGAACATCTCTGAGGGTGAGATTTCATCTGTGATCACTTTCCTATGGTATTAGGCTTAGACTTGCGTGTTTTATTTTATTTTGCTTGGTAATTCACTTTGTTCTGTCTGTTATTACTTGGAACCACTTAAATCTGACTGTCTGTATTTAATAAAATCACCTTTTTACTTATTAATTAACCCAGAGTAAGTGTTAATACCTGGGGGGGGGGGGAACAGCTGTGCATATCTCTCTATCAGTGTTATAGAGGGTGAACAATTTATGAGTTTACCCTGCATAAGTTTTATACAGGGTAAAACGGATTTATTGGGGGTTTGGACCCCATTGGGAGCTGGGTGTCTGAGCGGTGGAGACAGGAGCTCTTCTTAAGCTGTTTTCAGTTAAGCCTGCAGCTGTTGGGGGACGTGGTTCAGACCTGGGTCTGGGTTGCAGCAGGCTGGCGTGTCTGGCTCGAACCAGGCAGGGCACTGAAGTCCCGAGCTGCCAGGGAAAACGGGCTCAGAGGTAGTCTCAGCACATCAGTTGGCAGTTCCCAAGGGGTTTTCTGTGATCCAACCCGTCACACCACATCTGTCAATTCAGCCATCCAGCCTCCCTTTCGATCCCTCCTGCCCTCCATCCGCACTGCTCTAGCTATCCCCAGAGAAGAGCTGCAATGCTGGAGACTGGATAAATCCAGTCATTTGTTCACCCCAACAAGAGCCGTTACCCTGAACTCCGTGGCAAACTCACCTGGTTTCTGGGTGGACGCTCCAACATTTGGGACAAGCGCTCTCTTGCAGCCGGATGGAATTTCTGCAACAGCTTCGTTTCAATTAAAAGAAAGAGAAGAATTTAGTGCAGTCAATGCACAAATGAATGACCCGACCACCCAGCAGCCCCAAGTTGGCTGTTCTGGGAACAGAGCTCACGTCCACCTGGGACTCTAGACAAGAGAAATGAGGGGCTAGGAGATTCATGGGCTGGCACCCCCTAGAGGGGAAATTCCCCATTCCCCACTCCTGAGCCAGCCAGTCCCCACCCTGGGCCCAGATCAGAGCTGATGCCCCCTAGAAGGAAAGGCCCCGAGTCCCAAGCCCCCCAAGTCACCTCTGCCCATCAC
>NW_020672249.1:0-1939 GCF_002925995.2 Terrapene triunguis | reverse complement strand
CCTGTAAGAGTGTCCTGGACTGAAGCCCCATAGAACAGGTGTGACAATCGCTGTCTTGATCACCAAATAGAAGCAGAGACCTCCAGAGTGACCTGCAGGAGTCTCCATAGACTGAGGTATGAAGTCAGCTCCGGGGGCGGGGGGGCGGAGAGGGATGTGAGAGACACACATGCTCTGTGGGTCAGCACAAGGGGGATGTTAATAAAAGAGCTGGCCAAATTCCCTGTGCTCTTCCCGCCTTCTTTCCTTTTCTCTCCTTTACCCTCCTCTCTGCCTCCTTTCCTTCACCAACCCCCTGCCCTGCTCGCCTGTCTCCCCCTCTCCTTTCTCTCCCTGAACACTTCTTCTTTCAAGCTTCATCTTAACCCCTTCTCTTTTTCCTTACCTATTCGCTCTCTTCCGTGCCCCATCTTTTCTCTCCTCCCCTACCTTTCCTCCCTCATTCTTTCTCCCTTTTCTTGCTGTCTGCATCCCTAATTCCAGAAATCCTCCCAAATTGAAGTTCCACAGCCATAATGTTAGTTAATTAGCAGGTGATTAACTTATAGCCCTATAGGGGACACACACTGTTTATTTGTTTCAGAGTAGCAGCCGTGTTCGTCTGTATCCGCAAAAAGAACAGGAGTACTTGTGGCACCTTAGAGACTAACAAATTTATTAGAGCATAACCTTTCGTGGGCTACAACCCACTTCTTCGGATGCATATTGAGTGAAACATATCGAGGAGATATATATACACACATACAGAGAGCATGAACAGGTGGGAGTTGTCTTACCAACTAGTATGTCTGGATAAAGGGAATTTGGATTACTGGAATTATCCTGTAAATTGATTTTAACTCAGGTAGTTTTAAAATTACCACGTTTTCATTTGGATAAATAAAACACATGTATTAGTGCTACTTATCCATTAAAATTGGCAGGAAGGCGCGTTCTCCAGCATTGCTTCACTGGAGCCCTGAGTGGTTTCTGAAGATAGTTAGAAAGATCATTCAGGTAGTTCATTGACTCAAGGGGTTAGGACAGCTGTATTCTTCTATTTCTGGATCTCACAGGCCTCTCCCTAGATAGTACTTTAAAGGAAGTTATTAGGGGGATTATCTGACTTTATGACGTTAGTTTAGCAGTTGCCAGACTTGGAGGGGGGCTCTCAGTAGGCAGATGATAACAGACCAACTTGCTGTGTCTCTCAGCCAGATATGTTCGCTTCAGTGACTGATACTTTGACCAAAACAGCCTGTTTTATACAGATTCTGAACGCTTGATTTCTTCTTAGTAAAACCTGTGGGGGTAGGGGAAAGGACAATTAGAAAGTGACCTATGGTTGTGGTGAAGATTGAAATGTTTAACTTCAATTTGAACGTTGGAATTGTTGCAACTTTGTCTCTGGTATATTCCAAACATCTTCAGCAGTCCCAGTTTGCATAGGACATATTAGGCCACAGTGGTTTGTGCAAAACTTCTTGGGACATATAATGAACATTTAGTGGTTTAGCTCTGGTCAGCAACTTACTTCTGCAGGCCACTTCCCATTGTTCTCCCTGTGTTGTGTTCCTTGGCCAACTTGATAAGACTCTGTGTCCTTCCCCATGTGTCAGTTTTTGCCATAGAAAGGTTAATTTTGAAGTCAGGAGAGATTCTTTATTTAAAGTCTTTCAGAATCGTGGAAATGTAGGGCTGAAAGGGACCTCAATCAGAAAATGACCCATGGTTCTAATGAAGATTTGAAATGTCCATTCTCAATTTGAACATTGGAATTGTAGCAACTTCGCCTCTAGGAAATTCCATCATCTTTGTGCAAAACATCTTGTGCCATCCCAGTTTCCATACAACACGTTAGGCCACAGTGGTTTGAGCAAAATGTCTTGGGACATATAACGAACATTTATTTCTTTAGCTCAGGTCAGCAACTTACTTCTGCAGGCCACTTCTCATTGCC
>NW_020672248.1:0-1010 GCF_002925995.2 Terrapene triunguis | reverse complement strand
TAAGAAGGAGTAAATAACACTTCCCTATTTACTTTTTCCTTGGTTGTGTGGGTGCTTTTCCTGTCACACACACTGTCTCTGTCTGTGTCTCTTTCACTTTTCCCCTTACGCCCTGCTTGTGATGTTGGGATTTTCAAAGCTGCCTAAGGGAGTTAGGCACTCAAATCCTCCCCCCCAAACCCAAAGGGAGTCAGACTTCTAGCTCCTTTCTCCTCCTTTGAAATCCCCAGTCCCCTCCTTCTCTGTTCCCCACCAATTCTTCATCTATCACCTCTTCCTCGCACCGTGTTATTGACCTAGACACTGGAGAGATTGAAAATTTGCAGGTTTCTTGATTCTTTAGAGCAACGGATCTCCTATGGCTTTCAGAGGGGTTTTCTCATGGGAAAAGCTGATTAACACTCGCCTGTGTTTGTTGTATGTTTTATATCTGGAGCTTTTTAAATAAAATGTGTACCCCTAAAAAGAGTTTCAAGTGAATTTAAATAAACATTGACAATCACATGTTGATGCTGTTGTGTTGTTATTGGTTAGTGTTTGTTGCGAAGTGTTTGATCACTGATTTCTGTGTGTTGGGAATTGATTTGTTTGTTGTCCGTTGCGTTTTTGGTTTCTCGTTATTTTCTATTGTTTATTGATTATCTGCTTTGGTGCTTACTTTGGGGTTTATTTGTTGCGTTGTTACTGTGGTTGTTGGGGGTGGGGGTGGGTTTGCTTTTTCGTTGATTTGTTTTTGCCTCTGTTGTTTTCTCTCAAATGTCTGCACCAGCAGACGTTCAACAGCAAAACAAGCCCTTCCCTGCCTGCTGCATTTCCCTTCCTGGGACTCTCTATCGGCCTGCATGGGCCCAGTTATCATTTTAAGCCGCTCACTTTTTGTCCCAGACCTCCCTGTGCCTGTGTCACTGTGTAGCTCCTGGCGTAGTAATAGGTGGCCGTGTCTGCAGCTGTCAGCGAGCGGAGCTGCAGGGAGAACTGGTTCTTGGCGGTGTCTGCAGAGATGGTGATCC
>NW_020672247.1:0-3925 GCF_002925995.2 Terrapene triunguis | reverse complement strand
GTATGAGCCCCAAAACCTTAATAAATTAGTGAATTTCAGGTAAATATGGAAAACTTTTAAAATTCCTCTTCTGATTTTTCCAAATTTCCCAGAAAAACACTACCCTGGATGAGATGTGGCATAAGAAAGCTCCAAAAGGTTAGTTTCTTCTTGAATAACTCAGGGATGGGTGGATTGAAAACTTGTTTTAGACGGGGAGGCTAATTTAACCTTAACTATGGAGCTGTGGTATAAAATCTCTTCGCAATCAAACTGGCTTCCTTCACATCTTTCTGATGGCTGGCTGTGTCACTACTCTCAAATATTAGAAAATATAAGTTACTGCTTGAAGTGTCTTGGTCACCGTTAAAGTCAATGAAGGACTGTGAGCTGGTGACTTTTGCTTCAGCTGTAAGACATAGTTCACATGTCCTGCATATGTTCCAAACTCACCAGCTTCTCCAGTTTAACCTTTTTGACAAAAAAATGAACAGTAGGACAGTACAAGTTCAGTCCAGTTCTTCTACTCAGCTCTGATAGCTCCTTTTGCTCTTGCCTCATCCTCTGCTCCATCCTCTCTGCCTTAGATCCAAGATCTCTTGTCAGGGTCACCAAGCTCGGAAGCCCTTTTTTTTCTTCCAGGGTTGACAGTGCTCATGGTGTTCTTAGGGTCAATTTCAGCTCCTGCCTCCAGGACAGGTAACTAAACTTTTCCTGTCCTGGGCCAGTGCACGAGTTGGGGGTTCACCACATCACAGGGACCAAACATATGCCTTTAATTCTTTTCAGTTTTTGGTGGTGGATCCCTGGATGTTTGACATCCATACATACTCAATCCTGAACCAAAAAATAATCACCTACCAGAAATCTTGAGAAAACTCTGCAATGCCTTTCTTCCAGGTACAGTAGAGCCCTAAGGCTTTAATCCTTAATCTTCTTTCCTGCCTCCTTTATCTCTTTTGAAATAACCCTTTCAGCAAACTAATATACTGTCTCAGTCCACCCAGAAGGAAGGAAAAGACAGTTTCTTCAGTGCCACTCCTTGAACATGTCAGGACTCAGAAAAAGACCAATATAAGCATTTCACTACCCATTGACAGCTCATTTTCACTTTTTTGCCCACTCCTCATGAGCATAGAGAGCTAAATTCCTGAAGTAATTTCCAAGCCTAAATCTCCCAAATGGCAGAACACTATATTAGAACTGAGCTAGCTGCTAAATAACGACCAGTAACCCAACCTTCCTTTGCACCTTTGCATAATCAACTAGCATTTAAAAAACAGCATCAGAGCCTCATCTTGCTGTGGGGTAATAGCAGGTTTCCACTCATCTCTGAAAAGGAGACAGGAAGGAGATTCCCCTCTAATACATTCTCCACAATCAATTAACATATATAGTCACCATGCAGCTCATTGTCAGGAAAATATGCTGGTATTGAGTGCATAGAAATGAAAGCAATATCCTTTCCTTGTTGGACTGATCAAATGTGACAACAGTCTTGCGCTCACCTGGTTGAGATAGTGAGATTCTGAAAGTTCTGACAGAAAAGCATGCTATTTCTAGTCATTTTTGTTAATGACTTGGATAATAGGGTGGACAGTATTCTTATAAAATTTGCAGATGCCATCAAGCTGAGATGGGTTGCAAGCACATTGGAAGACAGGATTAGAATTCAAAACAACTTTGACAAATTAGAGAATTGATTGGAAATCGACAAAATGAAATTCAATAACGCCAAGTGCAAAGGTACTACACTTTGGAAGGAAAAATCAAATGCACAACTACAAAATGGGAAATAACTGGGCAGGTGGTAGTACTACTGAAAAGATCTGGGGGTTATAGTGGATCACAAACTGAATATGAGTCAACAATATGATGCAGTTGTAAAACAGGCGAATACCTTTTCTTGGTTTAACAGAAGTGTCTTATGTCAGACACAGAAGACAATTATCCCTCTGTAAATGGCACTGGGGAGGCCTCAGCTGGTGTACTGTGTCCAATTCTGAGTGCCACATTTTAGGAAAGATGTGGTTAATTGGAGAGAGTCCAGAGAAGAGCAACAAAAATGATAAAAGGTTTAGAAAAGCTGACCTATGAGGAAAACCAGTTGCTGTAAGTATAGGTGCCGGTTATTTGATTAAAGGAACACTGCCAAGTAACAATGGTAATCTGAAGGCATCTACAATCCATTTCTGGACATTTGAGTCTTAGTATCAAACAAAACATTCTGATTGAAGAGGGGTGCTTTAATGCAGTATGGGCATGCAAAACGTCTGAAACATTTTGAAAGACATTGTAGCCTATCAAGGAGCTTGGTAGGTGCTAATGCACTGTCAAGACAACTTTTAAAAGTTGCTGATGCAAGAAAATTGCAAAGGCCTGGGGAAACTGAAGCTCATGTAAACCAGAAAATTTAAAACCAACATTCAATTCACATTTACACCAAATCAGAAGGCACAATACTAAAAATCTGGAATGGCAGACAGCATTTTAATTCATGAAAAGTAGATGGCTTAATTCTATTGGAATTCTCCAAATTTTTTCCTGGATAAAAGTAGTCCTCGAGTATCAAGTGGAAAGTTACTGTATGAAAATAGAATACACATCTCCTCATAAATACAGCAAAATGTCCTTATGCAAGGCCATGTCTCTAAATGTACAAGCCAATGTGTCTATTTGGTAACCAGGGGCTGTGAAAAACATTCTAATAACTACAGTGAGTTGAGAGTTTTGTCATGAAACCAACATAAAGAGCCATTAACGGTTGCAAAACCTACCACTGTGGAAGCTGAATACCAGTCTCCTATGTCCGGTACTGTCAAGACTAACACAGCACATTCAGGAGGAACAGGAGATATTTGCAACTCATCCCAGAAAGAAGAGATGAAATTCAGCAAGTCTCCATTCGAGATTTAGTGTTCTCTATAATGTCACACTTCTCGGGCTGCTGATAGGCATTTCCTACTGACTGGACACTGAGAAATCTGTAGGGTGCCCCCTGATTGCCTAAGCAAGAGTCTCTGCGATACAAAATTGAGTGAAATAGTCTAACTGTCTTTGAAGGAGGTGGGGCTCTTTGCTCTCACTCCCCTAGTCCCTTTAGTAAAGTCCCAGATTCCCTAACCTCAAAAAGGTTAGAGGGTAGCAGTACCAACCACCTAAAGCTCTCTTGGGGCTTGCCAAACCTATCCCATCTGGCCAGTATATTGGAGTCTGTTGTCTCCTTGTAGGTGCATGGGGATCAGGGAATGGCGTTCCTGAGGACTGTTCCCATGAAGGCTTCCAGGAGTCTGTCTTGGGAGCTATAGAGCCACTGTCTGCTCTCCCCCAGAGCTGCTCAGCAATTGTCTGGAACGTCTTGCTTTTAAGCCCTTATTCCACCCCGTAATGATTGACAGGGCTAGAGGGGCAGGGCCAGCCTTCCCCATAGCAGCTTTTTAACCTCTTCATCATTGATGCAGGGTTTATACAGCTTATCACATGCAGACATCGACACTGTCACTTCTAACAGACAGGAACTAGAGACTGAACACAGTGCATTGTAAGTAGTTTTGCCAAATTGGAAAGATCACCAGGAGCCATGATTAGGAACCCTGAACATTATAGAGACTATTATTATAATGATTTATATTTGAGTAGTGCCCAAAGGCCTCCATCAGGACTGAGGCTTCTTCAAACATATAATTACTGAAGACATAGCAAATCAAATGGGGTAACTGGTAGTTGACTCGGAATCTAAGTTAGGAAGGCTGCTGTGCTTCTGTCTTTGCTTGCTATTGCATTATGTTTTCAGGGAATAAAACAATTGGTTAATAAAGAAGAGAAGTTGTCAAATAAGGATGCTTCAAGTTCCTACGTGAGCTGCAGTGAGGAGCAATTTCCCAGTCACACAAGGAAAACAATGGCAGTTGGTATTCCTGTGCAGAGTTTATATTGCTCATCTGGC
>NW_020672246.1:0-5691 GCF_002925995.2 Terrapene triunguis | reverse complement strand
TATGGGAGAAGAACATAAGTACTGCTGTGCTGGGACAGACCAAGGGTTCATCTAGCCCAATAGCCTGTCTTGGATGGTGGCCAGTACCAGAGCTTCCAGGGGAGTGTACAGAACAGGGCAATTTTGGAGAGAGGTTTAGGGTCAATCCAAATATGGGTTGTATCCTTGACCATCTTGACTAATAGCCATTGATGGGCTATCCTCCATAAACTTATCTAATTCTATCTTGAACCCATTTATATTTTTGGCCACCACAACATCCCATGGCAATGAGTTCCACAGGTTAGGTGTGTGTTGTGTGAAAAAGTACTTCTGCTTGTTTGTATTAAACCTCCTGCCTATTCATTTCATTGGGCGATCTCTGGTTTTTGTATTGTGTGGATGGGCGAATAACACTTCTCGATTCTCTTTTCCCACACCATTCATGATTTTATAGATCTCTATCCTATTCCCCCTCTTAGTCGTCTCTTTTTACTTACTGTGTAATGGGAACATCCAGCAGATGAGGCATCTGAAAAATAAATACTGCATTTATAGCCATTTTTATTATTATTTTTTCAGGTCAAATAGCATCTGAATTTTAAACATTTTTTCAATCCCTGTTATAGGTGTGAATAGTGCTGAAGAATTCAGACATCACGGGGATGATATTTCTAAAAACTGCTTTTAAGTACTTAAGCTCTGAGAGGAATAAATAGCAATTCAAACAATAAATCTACCATTTGAAGCACATGTATGGGAGAGATGATTTGGGGTGACTTTGGGATCTTTATTAGGAGGGCATCCATTTCACGAAAAATGGAACCTAGGATCATGGATTTGGATTTGGGTCGTGGTGGTTTCTCCATCACTGGCAATTTTAAAATCAAGATTGGAAGTTTTTACCTAAATGATCCGCTCTAGGAATTACTTCATGGCAGTTCTCTGGCTTGTGTTATACAGGAGGTCAGACTAGATGATCATAATGGTCCCTTCTGGCCTTGGAATCTATGAATCTATGACTCATTGCAATGGAACAGAATAGGCCTAGGTAATGAGTCATTGTCCACCTGCTTTTCAGCAGAAATCCCAGCCTCCAGCCCATGCTCTTACAATTGCATCAAACCGTGACTCGCAGGATATATTCCTCCTCTGATCAGCGGTTAGAAATGTACTGATGATGAGAAAAACAGTTTATACTGCAGGCTGATATTACAGTGTCCTGGGCCTGTGAATTAATTAACAGATTGAACTCATTTTCTCAATGTTTTGCCTTGAAAATCCAAATATACTAGGTGAGTCAGTAGATCACAGGAGTAAGGTATTGTAAGGGAGTGGTATTGTATGTTTGAACTTCATACCAATAAGTTTCCCTGCTGCAGTTTCGTCTGTGCTCTCCTTTGCATTTTGCTCCCTATAGAAAATGAGAGAAAAGCTACATGAGTGAATGTGGAAAGTCACCTGTATTTACCATGTTAAAACAAGAAAGGCCTGGGCTAACATCTCATGCACCAATGTGATGCTCCGCTTTAGCGAATGTGATTATGTCTCCCTCTAATCGCTGTTCTCAGCACTTACAACAGCTTACTACTTAAGATAATGGTTTTTCCTTTAGCTCAAATGGAGAGAATTATTCCACTGGCATTGCAGGGCACAAACCCCACTGGTGACCATGGTATGTTCGTGTGTCTACAGCAGGTTACACAAAATGCCTCTTATCTTTGGTGGGGGATGAACCTGGAATCCATGTGGGGAAAAAAGAAAAGAAAATGATTTGGCCAAGTTAGTGGCCACATATAGAAATTCAAATGGAGTCGTCCCTTCTGGTAGCTGGATCATGACACAGAATGTAAGAACATTTTCTCCCCCATTTGCCAATGGGACTGAAAAGGAACTACTTTCCACAATCAGTTTTGGGTCTCAAGTACCTGCCTGAAACCTGGAAATTTTAGAGCCATCTTCCCAAGCAGCTAATAACACCTATAAATAAAGCACTTTTCTTCAGTAGATCTCAAAGTGCTTTACCAAGGAGGTTAGCATCATTATCCCCATTGTATAGATGGGGAAACTGAGGCACATAGAGGGGAAATGACTCACCCATAGTCACCCAGCAGCAGAGCCAGGAACAGACCCTGCAGCATCTAAATCCCAGGCCAGTGTGCTAATATAGTGCCTCTCACTAGCACAGAGCTATGTGAGCAAAGACCACTATTTCTGTTTCTATTTACCACTCTAGCTGGGTAAGGGACCTTCACAGAGGGATTCATATGTTATGGCCACCAGATTGACAGTGGGGTTAATCCCTGACTTGATTCATAACCTATCTTCTTTGCTTTTCAGTCATAATCAGTTTTTGCTGAAACAGCATCTTCATTAGGGCAGGGTAATTCTAAATCAAATACTATATTCCTGTAGCTGCTAAGACGTGATCTCCTCTTACCTTTGGTTTTTACATTGACGTGTAGCTGAAAAGACAGAAACTGTTAGTGAAACATTCTAAATGACTCGTCACAACATTAGTAAAGAAAAAAGGGAACATAAAGCAAACTAAGTATGGGGTGAGGAGGCGGGGTCTGGCGTTGTGATCTGGATTAGGTTTAGGCTAGAACTGAGGGTGCAAGTTGCAGGTCACTCCACATATCAATGTGAGTTTGCAGTGCCAAAATTTCATCAGCTGTTCTCACAAGAATTTGGTCCAAAATGGCACAAATTTCACAAGAGCAATTGGACTTCAGAAATTTCTGATCTCTTGGGCCAAACCTCTAGCAGATCCCCCTTCTGGATTAGATTCGTTCTTCAAATCAAAGATGTAGGGACAGGTTCCAATCTGGCAATTTGTAAGCAAGTTACTTCACCTCATTGTTCCAGTTCATGTAGATTGCAGTTGGCCAGACTGTAACCCCTTTCTGGCATTCAGCTTTATTCATAAAGTAATAAACAAAATCCAGCCTAGGCCTCCTCCCTGAGCTTGTTTGCTCCCAGGGCTCCTCCGCAAGGACCACAGCTCACATCCTAGGTAATTTCTTTCTAGAGCTACTCCCACTTCTGTTCTATCTAGGTGGGGTAAAGCCCCCTGCAACACTGAATCAAAGAGATGCACTTAATGTTTTCTAGCAGAATCTTCACCTGTTAACAGGTGCAATTTTCAGGCAAACACTGCCAGAATGTTACAGGATTCAGGGCCAACTCCCTTGAATTTGGGATGGATTCACATTTGAAGTTCTTTGGCCTTTGTCTAAAAGAAACATGTGCTGTAAACATCTAACAGTAATTCTGTTTAGGCTCCCTGCCCCTGTTTGAGAACATTATAGAACCTGGGGATTTCTTCTGAAGTTTGTCTTATCTACCTTCTAACCGCTTGTGTTGAATAGCTTGTGTACAAGGAGAGATTAAAAAGTTTGGGACTTTTCATCTTGGAAAAGAGATGACTAAGGGGTCTATGATAGATAGTCTATGAAATTGTGACTGGTGTGGAGAAGGTGAATAAGGAAGTGTTATTTACTCCTTCACATAGCACAAGATCCAGGGGCTATGAATAAAATTAAATAGGCAGCAGCTCTAAAGCAAACAAAAGGAAGTACTTCACCCAATGCACTGTTAGCCTGTGGAACTCATTGCCAGAGGATGTTGTGGAGCCAAAATTATAATGAGGTTCAGAAAGACCCAGATAAGTTCATGGAGGATAGGTCCATCGCTGGCTATTAGCCAAGGTGGTCAGGGATGCAACCTCATGCTCTGGGTGTCCCTAGCCTCTGACTTCCAGAAGCTGGGGCTGGACGACAGGGGATGGATCACTCACTAATTGCCTGTTCTGTTCATTCCCTCTGAAGCACCTGGAATTGGCCACTGTTGGAAGTCAGCCTACTGAGCTAGATGGACCATTGGTATGACCCACCATGGCCATTCTTATAATCTTGTGCTTTAAGGTGTCAGAGCGACACCCCAGAACAGCCGTCCATCCCAGCTCATGCTCCACCCCACTGGCACCTACCTGTCTTCATCAGAAAACACCCCAGCAGCCCAAGAGCCAGGCCGGCCGTGATGGCAAGTCCCACAATGAGTCCTAGTCCTAGAAAACCATTGGCACAGCCGGGAACGGAGAGAAAAGAAGGGGATCAGGTCAGGGCACATGGACCAACGCAGGTGGGGCTGGGAGCATCCAGAACACAGAGGGGGAACACAAAAGCGATCTAGGATGGGGGTGAGCCCCATGGGACACGGATCCAGAATAGGGGGCGAGCCCTAGGGAACATGGATCCAGGATGGGGGGCTGAGCCCCAGGGGACATACATCCAGGGCTGGGACGCCCCAGTACATCATTTTACATACCACCAAAACTTGGTTCACATGATGAAAAACTGGGGGTGGCTATAACATGGTAACTAACATGAGACGCCTCGCCCAGTGAAATCTGCCTCTTGCCCTGTGAGGGACAGGCAACTGTCTCAGGGTGCCCCCATGTGGCACAATGTGGCCCTGCAGGTGCCTCACCCAGAGAGCCCCCTCTTGGGTCTGAAAAGACCTTCCTCCAAGGTCGGAACACTTGAATCGAGGCTCCTCTTTTATGGGGTCTCATTTATTAGATCTCTTTCCATGCCCCTTGATCCCCCTTGATTCAGGATTCCCACAGGCCTCCTTCTGGGGCCTGTGGATACTGCCCATAACTTCCCCCAGAGGAGAGGAATATCACAACCCTGCTTCTGGGCTCTGAACTGACATCTCATGGGGGTTCCCCACAGCCCTCTTTCCTGGGGCTGTGTGGAATCCTTGAGGCCAAATTGAGCCCTCACACAGCTCTGCATTGGCCCCTTTTAACCCAGACCATTCATCCAGGGTGACCAGTGTGAAAAGACAGGACTTTTTTTTCAGGGAGGTGTGTATACTTGCCTGTACAAGACAAAGCCCCTACTATCGGGATGGTCCCAATAATATCGGGGTTCTGGTCACTTCACATCCATCCATCCACCCTCCTTTAGCTCCCTGGAGGATTCTCTTTTATCCCGAAGTCTAGACTGACTTACTGAGCGATTCCGTTTACCTGGGGGCGATGGCTCTCCTCTGGAGGTATTATTCCAAGAAGGGCTGGGACCATCTATGGAGCAGAAACACAGTGATCACATATCCCCTCAAACAGCCAGAACCCCGATGTGAAATGGCAACGACTGCCAGGGAAATACGTGTGAATGTCTCTGGGAGCGTCCCATAGCGACATGGGAACATTTGATTAGCAAAGCAACAAGCTGCTCAAGGGAGGCACTATTGCCTTGTGGCTAGAGCCCTGGGTGTGAATTCAGGAGATGTGGGTCCTAATCCCACCTCTTTAGCTGGGTGGCCTTAGGTAAATCATCTTCTCTCGGTGTGCCTCAGTTTCCCCATCTGTACTATGGGGATAACAATGCTGATCTCATTTGTAAAGTGTTTTGATTTCTACCCATGTGTCAGCAGGTGCTGAATGAGCTCTCCCTTGATGGCTATTGATGAACTTGGGGAAAAGGCCTCAGCAGAAGGCTGTATTTACGTGTACACAGCTGCTTTGCCTAGGAGGTCAGCAGACAGAGCTGCTTCACCAAAGGGATCAGTTTTGGGTTAAAATTCACTTTAATCTTGAATGCAGGACAATGAAATGTTATTATCCTTATTGTGTGAGTAAAGGGCAGCAGAATGCAGTAAGGCATTTGATACGGTCTCGCATGATATTCTTATCGATAAACT
>NW_020672245.1:0-2230 GCF_002925995.2 Terrapene triunguis | reverse complement strand
CTTTGATATCACCAAGGCTACTCACATGCTTAATGTTAGGCACATGCGTACGGGTCTTCGGAATCAGGGCCTGGGGCTGGATCCAGTCCCAAGTCAAGCTAATGGAAAGACTGCTATGACTCAATGGAACTGGATCAGCCTCTAAAACAATTCGCAATAGTTAGTGCCCACCAGATCAGCTACAACTGTGGATGAACCTGGTAAAAGAGAAGTATAACATAACAGATAAAGTGCAGTGTTGTGTAAACAAACACACACCCACACACACCAGGCCAGAGTCTTATCTGGTACAAATCAGCCTAACTCCATTAAAGTCACTGTACAGTGATGCCAAGTTCTGTTAGATGAAGATGTGGCCCTACATTAAAGTAACATTAATGTGGCACATTTTCTAGGCCAACCCTCCCCACAAACCCTAACCCTGCCACCTTGTGCTGATGTATTGCAATTACAGTACACAAAAGCTTATTCTCAAATAAATTTGTTAGTCTCTAAGGTGCCACAAGTACTCCTGTTCTTTTTGTTGATACGGACTAACACGGCTGCTACTCTGAAACCTGTACAGTCTTTGATGACATGATCCCATAGAACTATTTCCTCCTTCTCTGCATAGTGGATGAGGCACCTGAGCTATGATTATTTTTATCCTCATTGTTTATTAGCCTCACTCACTACACCTCAACCTATCTACCCTCTGGACACCCAATGAGACAAAGGGATGATTTAGTTTGGGATTGGTCCTGCTTTGAGCAGGGGGGTTGGACTAGATGACCTCCTGAGGTCCCTTCCAACCCTGATATTCTATGATTCCTAAAGCCCTCCCGATTTAAGCACAGGTGTACAGAGGCAATTCAATATAAATGCTTGCATTTTTAAACCCTTATTATCTGACAAAATCAAAATGGATTTTCTCCAAGCCACTAAACATGATGGACATAAACATTGTTCTCCATGCCAGATTTCACATATCTGATGTCTCCTGTTGAGATGCTAAATCTATTCAAGAAAAATCACACACACACACACACACACACACACACACACACACACACACACACACTCCTTTTTATTTAAGATACGAAGACAAAGGATTATATTTTTCACTCCCCTGTATTCAAAAACAGCTGAACCGTTTCTGCTCAAACTTTGCAAAATAATTCACTCTATGGCAGGTCAGACCTAGAGATTTTCAGCCCTAAAATTTGATCCAGTTACTACTTCTTGGAAAAAGACCTTTAGATTGGAAACAATAGGGCAGCCTATAGCTGTAGCTTCATGCTCCAGTAATAATATATATTGTGATAGACCCAGGCCAGTTGGGTACAACAAAGTAGTCCTGTTGGTATCCAGGAAGTGCGAAAGGACCTCCCCCCAGCCTAAGGGGAGAATCTACAGGTCTGTGATACCAAATAATTACGGCGGACAACTAATGAAAAAAACAGGAACGGGAGTGAGCTCATAGGACTAAACAAAGGGAACCTGATGGGGACACTGAGCAGAGAACCCCGGACAGCGCCCACTGCTCTTCGAAGGCGTCAAGGGAGCCAGCGGACGCCGCCCAGAGGAACTCTGCCCGGATGCGTGAACGTACGGAGGAGCGGAAATAGGCTCCACAGTCGCAGGAAATCCCATCGGCCAACCTCCTCTCCCTGGTTTTGTAGATGGCCAGTTTGGCCAGGGCTAAGAGGAGGTTGATAAGGAGATCCCACAACTTTGTGGGGCCACAGATAGGGAGTGCATAGATGAACAGGTGAGGGGAAAAGGGCAACCAAAAACGTAATAATATATCTAAGAGGAGCCGGAATAGGGGCTGCAACCTGGTGCACTCTAGATAAATGTGCACCAGGGTTTCCTTCATGCCGCAAAAGGGGCAGGTGTTTGGGATAGGGGTAAACCGCGCCAAGTACACGCCCGTGCTCACGGCCCCGTGAAGGAGCCGCCAACTGATATCCGCCTTGGAACCAAGGTGGAGTATAGGCTGGCCCACCAGGGCTTCTCACCCTCAAGAGGTGGCAGGAGGTCCTCCCACTTTGTGTCGGAGCAGGACGCGAGGGTGAGGAAGTGAAGGGTGTGGAGCACGAGCGTGTACAGATGTTTCTTTGGCGCGGTTTGGAAATGAACCGGCTGCAGATCATGCAGCCGGCTCACAGTGAAAGGGCGGGGGGGCCGGTTGGGTCCACGGGGCAGGGGCCCAATGAAAAGGTCCACTGGGCCTGGGGTGGAGGGTGGG
>NW_020672244.1:0-2723 GCF_002925995.2 Terrapene triunguis | reverse complement strand
GATGACCTCTCGAGGTCCCTTCCAGTCCTAGAATCTATGAATCTATGGTGCTGGGGAGAGTGCTTTTGGGCCCCCGGAGGTCGCCGGGCCCTGGAAGTGCATGCCAAGTCCTTTTTCGGCGTTGTATCTGGCACCGCTGGGGGGGCACTCCGCACTGAAGTGCTCGGGGCCAGGTCTTGAGGTGGACGGAGGGCAGATTCCATGAGGAGTTGTTTGAGTCTAATATCTCTCTCCTTTCTAGTGCGAGGTTTAAATGCTTTGCAAATCCTGCACTAATCCGCTTGATGGGCCTCTCCCAGACACCGAAGACAGGAGTCGTGGGAGTCGCCAATGGGCATAGGCTTGCCGCAGGAACCGCAAGGTTTGAAGCCCTGGGACTGCATGCTCTGGAGCCCTGTAGGGCACTTGTTGAAGGGGGGAACCCCTTCAGGTGATAACAACTATACTTAACACTATTCTTAACACTAAAGATAACAGAAACTAACACTTAACTAACAATAGGGTAACTATACACAGAGATAAGTAAAGTAGCTAGGGAGTAGTGGCGCACTTGAGAGCAAGAGACCATTGTTCCAACAACCGTCGCTGGCGGTAAGAAGGAACTGAAGGGGGGTCGGGCCAGCAGGGTCATATATAGAGCACCATATCGGTGCCACTCCAGGGGGTAGCTGCTAGGGAAAAAGTTCCGACATCCGTGCACACAGCGTGCGCACATACCTAACTGGAATTGATATGAACAAGCACTCGAAGAAGAACTCCTTAAATTGCGGACTGAATTGACCAGTTGTAAGTGGTACCATCAACCAAAGGATGCTGCAAACTCTCCAAAATGCTTTCCTCTATCCACTATCATAACCCTTGTCTTGGTTGGGTTCAACTTCAATCAGCAGTTCTTCGTCCATAAACTAATCTCATCCAAACACTGGGCCCTCTTGATGGTAGTGGTATGTGGTGTGGGACAGGAAGAGCTGTGTCTCATTTGCATACTGCTGGCATATGTAGTTGTCTGACAAATTACTCTAGTAGCTGTATTTAGATGCTAAATAGGACCAGAGAGAGAACTGATCCTTTTGGGATTCCACAGCTGAGGGGTCTATTTGTGAAGCTGCAGTTTTCCATCACTGCTCGTTGGGGGCATCCCTCCAGTAATGATTCTAACCATGTTAGCATATTACTTAAGACCCCTGCCATCTCCATCAGGCGAGACAGCAGTATTGCATGCCTGACAGTGTCAAACACCGCAGAGGGGTCCAGGAGGGTGAGAACGGATGTCTGCTCTCTGTCCACTGACAGACATTCATCAATGCCACTAAATCCCATGTCCTGGCCTGAATCCAGATTGTACCAGGTCCAGGATACTAGTTTCAATTAGATGAACCTGAAGTTGGCCTTTGGCTAGCTTATCTATGAGCTTGGTCAGGAACAGGAGGTTTGGCCCCGGGTAAAAGCTGGGTAGAACTTAAGCATCCACGGTGGGTTTCTTTGGTGTTGGACAGATTATTGGGTGTTTGAAGGAGGAAGGGAAGACTCCATCTCTGAATGAGGCATTGGTTATTGCAGTTAGGAGTGGAACCAGTTGTTCACAACTTTTTCACAAGCCAGGAAGGGCTGGGGTCAGATTCATAAGTCTTGGGTCGTGATTGCATTAGGGTGTGAAGAACATTTTGATAAGTCAAAGTACTGAACTCCACAAATGCAGGTGGGTGGGTGCAGGTGGGCAGATCCAGGTTATATGTGAAGCCTTCCTGAATGTGCATGAACTTTTCAGTGAAGTGAGATGATAAGAACATAAGAACGGCCATGCTGGGTCAGACCAAACGTCCATCCAGCCCAGTATCCTGTCTGCAGGCAGTAGCCAATGCCAGGTGTCCCAGAGGGAATGAACAGAACAGGTAATCAAGTGATCCATCCCCTGTCACCCATTCCCAGCGTCTGGCAAACAGACAAGGGATTCCATCCTTGCCCATCCTGGCTAATATCCATTTATGGACCTATCCTCCATGAACTTATCTAGTTCTTTTTTGAACCCTGTTACAGTCTTGGCCTTCACAATATCCTCTGGCAAAGAGTTCCACAGGTTGACTGTGTATTGTGTGAATAAATTCTTCCTTTTGTTTCTTTTAGGCCTGCTGCCTATTAATTTCATTTGATGACCGCTAGTTTTTGTTTTATGAGGAGTAAATAACACTTTCTTATTTTCTTTCTCCACACCATTCATGATCTTATAGACCTCTATCATATTCTCCCTTCATCGTCTCTTTTCCAAGCTGAAAAATCCCAGTCTTATTAATCTCTATAGCTCTTTGCAGTGTTTGGTACTTGGTTCTGATACACGATCTCATACATACTATGTGACAGATTTATCTTCATGTGAAGGCTTCAATAGGGAAAATATATTTGTAGACCATGTCCCATTGTGAATACACTTAGTCAGGTCAGGCCTTAGGGAAAATGGTGCCCTGAGAGAACTTGTATTTTGGTGCCTTTGGCCCCCCACAGGTGCTCCAGTCCCCCATCGCCCCTGACCTCTGCGGGCTCTCCCCAATCACCTAAAGGGCCTGCTGCCTCTCCCCAGTGCTTAATGTGTATTGAAAGAGGTGCAGGGGCTCAGCCTCAACACAAATTAAGCACTGGTTGGGCAGCTGGTGCTGGCTGGGCTCCCAGCTTTGAGTTTTGGTGTGTGTGTGTTGGGGGAATGTGTGTGTGTTGGAGAGTGTGTGTGT
>NW_020672243.1:0-2940 GCF_002925995.2 Terrapene triunguis | reverse complement strand
TGGAGCGGGAAATAGAAGGAAG
The DNA here is from genome assembly GCF_002925995.2 of Terrapene triunguis. NCBI lineage: Eukaryota > Metazoa > Chordata > Testudines > Emydidae > Terrapene > Terrapene triunguis. Next base: position 2,918 of record NW_020672243.1, on the reverse strand, counting down.
TCAAAATACAGAAGTGCAGGGTTTGGAATTATTTCAAGGAATTTCTCTGGCATGTGTCAGATTAGATTATCCCAACAGTCCCCTCTGGGCTCTTAACTGATGAATCTATACATTTTTATCAATGTGACGAGCCAGAATCTGCATTGAATTACACTAGAGTAACACTGGAGTAATGTGGTTCGATCTATGGACTAATGATGGAGCAAGTCTCACGTATCTATGGAGTAATTGTGAAGTAATTCTGTAGTGTCTGCAGAGTAACTCTATGATATCTATGGAGCAATTTTGTAGTAACTCTTTAATATCTATGTACTTACGATGTAATACCTATAAACTAAATTTCCATGTCAAAGGAGTAACTTTTTAGTAACTGTGTAGTATATGTGAACTAACATTGTAGTAATTCTATTTTACATATGGAGTAACTCTACTGTATCTGTGGAGAAACTCAGCAGTAAGTCTATAGTATCTATCAAGTAACTTTTTAGTAACTCTGTATAAGCCATGGAGTAATTCTGTAGTAAATGTGAGGTAAGCATACACTATTGGCTGGGTAACTGTAATTCAGTAGTATCTATATAGAAATACAGTAGTACCTCAGGATTTATTCTTTCATATATATGGAGTAAATCTGTAATAGCAATGGAGTAACATTTTAATGGCTCTGTGGCATCTATGAACGAACTCTGTATTATGTGTGGAGCAACTCAGTAGTAACTTTGTAATGTCTATGGAATAACTATATACTAACCCTGTATGATACATTGTGTAATTCTTTAGTATCTGTGGAACAATTCTATAGTACATAAGTAGTACCTCAGCGAAAAATGTGAACTGACTGTATAGACTCTATGTACTAAATTTATAAAATCTGTTTAAGAACTGTGTAGCAAATCAGTATTATATACATAGTAACTTTGTTTAACTCTGTAGTATCTACAGAGTAATAACAATGTAGTAATTTTGTCATATCCATGGAATAGCTCTGTAGTATCTATGGAGCAACCGTATACTGATTATTTATTCTATGTGGGGTAAATCTAGATTATCTCTGGAGTATCTTCTGAGTAATTACATAGTTGTGAATATGGGTGCGTGAGAATTTCATTAAGAGCATGAGGTTGACTGAGAGAGAACTGTCAATATGGAACTATTTTTAAGCAAATAAAAAAATCCCTTCAAATGTAACCTTTACTCTGTCCTATGTGCCAATTCCTAGCAAGATTTCAAAGCCCCAGAGAGCAAAGTAGCTTCCTTTTCTATTTTTCCTTCTCCAGTGTCCCTGCTTAATGACATAGGACACTCCATCCCACAACTGTACATTAAGAGAACATGAAGACAGCAAAACTAAAGACACGCAATTCAGGAAAATGTTGCACTCAAAGCATTAACTCTGTCCCCATGAGTCAGATTTTCAAAGCCACCAAGTAATTTGCCTGCCCAGGTTCCAGTAACTGTAATGCAATTGGCCTGTCCATCTCCTTTACATGGCTTTCACTGTACCACCCACAGATATGATAGATCAATAGTTTTCAACTTGTGGTCCATGGACCCCTGGAGGTCTGTAGACTATATCACCTCCATTCAAAGTATTTCAGAGTTTCACAAATGAAAAAATTTGCAGACCACTGTGAGAGATACAGGACCAGATACTCAGCTGGAGTAAACTGCCCAAGTTCCATTGAAATCTTTATTTCTATTAGAGTACCACGTAAAGAAGCACCCAAAGATCAGAGCCCCTGTTATGCCAGGCGCTGCACAGACTCCAACCAAGATCAGAGCCCCGTTGTGCCAGGTGCTGCATAGCCAGGTGTTTACCGTACCTAAATCAATAATGGGTTGTTCTTTGTTGTGAGCACTATGCACGCAAGGAGGGCGAATCACATCAGTATTCCTCGTGGCTACTGAACTGGGTGAATCACTGATTTTGCAGTTTGCTGGCTGTTTGGAAAAAAGCAGGGGTGGGGTTGAAATTGGGACAACAGAAAACCAAGTTGAAAAATTCCATAAAATACTAAGTGAATTGGAAAATTTGTGGGGGGGACCCATGTGGAGGGGGAGGGTAGATGGAAATATTCATTGTACCCAAAATGAAATGTGAAAGCCCCAGACTCAAGTCCCCCATCTCCATGGTGTGAAGAAGGAATAGGAAGCCGGGTCTCTTGCTTTATAGAAGCAAAGTTACACCACTGGGCTATGGGATAACCTGGTGTGGGAATGTCTCCTGTTGAAGCTGTTCCAGTGTGGATCAATAACCTGAGTGGGGGTCTGGACGTTCCAATTCCCAAATACCAGGACGACCAAAAGTAATAGACAGGGTCCAGCAGCTCCCTTCTGACAGGGATCTGCTCCGTAACTGCTCAGAGCTGTCAGCTTTTGCAATGAGATCCCAAGGGTGGGTTTAGGAAGCCTCCTAAGGAATTTGAATACCTGATTCCTGCTGGAACACCCTTGGGGGTGTCAAGGCTGCTTCCCCACTCTGAACTTTAGGGTACAAATGTGGGGGCCTGCATGAAAACTTCTAAGCTTAACTACCAGCTTAGATCTGGTCCACTGCCACCATTCCCAAAGCTAATTCCCTTCCCTGGGAAGCCTTGAGAGACTCTTCACCAATTCCCTGGTGAATACAGATCCAAACCCCTTGGATCTTAAAACAAGGAGAAATTAACCATCCCCCTCCTTTCTCCCACCAACTCCTGGTGGATCAAGATCCAACCCCCTTGGATCTAAAAACAAGGAAAAATCAATCAGGTTCTTAAAAAGAAGGTTTTTAATTAAAGAAAGAGGGAAAAATCATCTCTGTAAAATCAGGATGGAAAATAACTTTACAGGGTAATCAAACTTAAAGAGCTCAGAGGACCCACCCTCTAGCCTTAGGTTCAAAGTACAGCAAACAGAGATAAACACTCTAGTAAAAG
>NW_020672242.1:0-2124 GCF_002925995.2 Terrapene triunguis | reverse complement strand
TTCGGCGGAAGGTCCTTCTCTCCGAGCGGGAGTGAGGGACCATCCGCCGAATTGCCGCCGAATAGCTGGATCTGCCGCCCCTCTCCGGAGTGGCCGCCCCAAGCACCTGCTTGCCAAGCTAGTGCCTGGAGCCGGCCCTGACCACAGACCCATTTAGTAGCAAAGGCACCTGGCCATGTTTATTGTCAATGAAGCAGGACCTAGTATCCCATAGACTCTACAGGACCACTAACACATGTCTGCCCGTCACAGTGGATCCGCTCACTCCCTGGTGGGACTTTCCACTGCCTCCTAGGCCAGCCACAGACACCCCCTCTGAGACTCCATTTTATACATCAATACAAACAAGTAACATATTGCCCCTCTGATGTCATCAATTACAACCCTCTGACATCATTAGTTATTATCTCTACCTTGTATATTTTGGTTCAATCAAAACATCTCTATCCATCACCCTGTCATCCTGACCTTATCTTTAGCAGGGGTCAATGTGTTCTTGTTATCTTTGGGAGGGTGTGTTTGTACCATACTTGGTATCGGGATGTTCTGGTACCACACTTCTGGAGTGTGTTTGTGTGAGTGTCCTGCGCTTAGTACTGCTTTGGAATGTGTGTTTCTGCAGTATCAGCCCTGTGCTTGCCAGGTTCTGAGAGTGTGCACACAGGCACAGCCTGACGTCTACTCACAGCCAGACTTTTGCTAACTTTGCTTTATGTCAGCAAGGCTTGACCACTACTTTAATTCAAGCCTCAAGCCTCAGACTGGACCTCTGATAAAAGGGCTTGTATCTCAGGCTCCATTTCTACTACAGAGGTGATGGAAGCCAGACATGATGGCCATCAGGAATAAATCAGAAAATAACAGAAATAAATGGACAGGTAAATAAATAAACGAATGTAGAGAGAAATGGAGAAGGAACAAATAAATGAACAGATACATAAAGGAATTTATAAATACATAAATAATAGAATGCATAAATAATGGGGAGGGCCATGATCTTGGTCAGGTCTATGCAGCACCCGACATATTTGGAGGTCTGACCTCAGTAACCCCTAGACATTACCATAATTCATACATTCATTGATTCTTAGATTCATAAATTTAAAGGCCAGAAGCAACCGCTGGACCATCCAGTCTGAGTGCCTGTATAATCCAGGCCAGTGGATTTCACCCAGCTACCCCCGTATTGAACCCCATCACTTGTGTTTGACTAAAGCATCTTCCAGAAAGGTCTGGATCTGAAGAAACCAAAAGATGGACAATCGAACCACTAACCTCCAGCCATTAGTTCTTGTTCTCCCTTTCTGTTCTAGATTAAAGAACCCTTTAGTGGCTGGTCTTTTCTCCCTGGGAAGGTCCTTATACAACATGAGCAAATCACCTCTCAATGTTCTTTTTCAGTCACTAAAAGGATTGAGCCTTTTAAATCTCTCGTTGCCAGACATTTTCTCCAGCCCTCAGATCATTTTTCAGAGGGGTAGCCGTGTTAGTCTGAATCTGTAAAAAGCAACAGAGGTCCTGTGGCACCTCCCAGAAAACACCATCCTAGCCACCATGGATGTAGAGGCTCTCTACACAAACATCCCACACACAGATGGAATACAAGCTGTCAGGAACAGTATCCCTGATGATGACACAGCACAATTTATTGCTGAGCTCTGTGACTTTATCCTCACGCACAATTATTTCAAATTCGGTGACAATATATACCTCCAGACCAGTGGCACCGCTATGGGCACCCGCATGGCCCCACAATATGCCAACATTTTTATGGCTGACCTGGAACAACGCTTCCTCAGCTCTCGTCCACTCATGCCCCTTCTCTACCTACGCTATATTGATGACATCTTCATCATCTGGACCCATGGGAAAGAGACCCTGGAAGAATTCCACCATGATTTCAACAGCTTCCACCCCACCATCAACCTCAGCCTGGACCAATCTACACGGGAGGTCCACTTCCTAGACACCACTGTACAAATAAGCGATGGCCACATTAACACCACCCTATACCGAAAACCCACCGACCGCTATGCCTACCTTCATGCCTCCAGCTTCCACCCCGGTCACACTACATGATCCATCGTCTACAGCCAAGCACTGAGGTACAATCGCATCTGCTCC
>NW_020672241.1:0-4372 GCF_002925995.2 Terrapene triunguis | reverse complement strand
ATGATATTTGTGCACCAGATGGTCTAGATTGAAGCCTGTGCAGCTGTAGTACACAAATATTCTCAGCTCTCTTCCAGTCAGGGGTGATGTTATAAACTCCTCATGCCTTTCCAAACTTTGGCTTATGGACTGTGATCTAGATCTCTTCTTGGTTGAAAGAAGGTGGGTCTACCGCAACTTCCCACCCCACTTTAAGACTAGGTCCTATCACCATTGTTGCTGTAAATCATCACTGATTTGCTGATGGGTAAGCTGTAAAAAGCAGCTATAGGTAGCATTGAGAAAACATCAATTTGCTTTGAGATTGCAAATATATGAGGACATTGCCTTGTTTATTCAGTTGGGAGAAAAACTGCAGCAGATAGTTAATCTGGTTGGATGAGAAGCAGTGCTCACTGACTTGATTATCGATCCAGACAAAATTAAGTCCTGGGCTATTACCATCAAGCAGCCTCCAACTCTAGATCACAACCAGCTCAATAGTAACCTGTCTGAAATGGATACGGTGCAGGGGGCAACTGTTAAATATGTGTGTCATAGGTGGTGATATACCTATCTCATAGAACTGAAAGGTCATTGAGTCCTGCCTTCACTAGCAGGACCAAGTACTGATTTTGCCCCAGATCCCTAAGTAGCCTCCTCAAGGATTGAACTCACAATCCTGTGTTTAGCAGGTTAATGCTCAAACCACCGATCTATCCCTCCTCCCCTGCTGCTAGAGGATGTTTAAAAGATGTGGTTGCGTGTGTCGCATCAGCTGCCACCATGTTCCAGGCCCTTCAGTAGCATCTGTGGAGCTGGTGGGACATCATGCTGTCTATGAAGCTTCAGCTCTACAGATCATGGTTATGTTAACTTGACTGTATGGCTGTGAAATGTGGGTGCTGAGGAAGGCTGATGAACAGCAGACTGACATTCTTGATTCTCATTGTTTTCATCAGCTGCTCCATAGCAAGTGACAGGACAAAATCAGAAATGAGGATACGCGTAGCCAAACCCAGCAACTTCCTCCATCAGAACTGGTCTGGTTTGGGTGATTTTCATAGAATGAATGTATTATTAGGATGGAAGACCAACAAATTACAAAAAGTGTTTATCAAGGGATGCTACTAAATGGATGGAGATCATGTGGCCACAAAAAGGTTTGGTGGCATGATCAGATGACCAGTGATAGACATAGATTAAACATCCAGCCAGATTATTTTAAGGACATAGGTAGAGATCAATCCAGATAGTGCTTGATCTGCAAGAAGGCCATATGCCTTTGCAATTTGCCTTGATGATAATGATTTAGGATCATGTGTATAATTTGCTTGTTGCTTTATCACTGATGGCAAGTGTGGCCATGCAAAACAAATGCAGATAAAATTCTTATAATCACAGCCCTGTCTCTTCATGCATTCTCAAAGTTTTGGGCCAGATCCTCAGCTGGTATAAATCAGTATAAATCCATTGACTTCAACAGAGTTATGCTGATTTAGGCTAGTTGAAGATCTGGCACTATTGGCACAAAGCACAGAAAGGTAAATAGCACTAAGAGGTAGCCCTCATAGGGACTAATTGCACTAATACTTCACTTTAACTGATTTTGCAATTGGGATACAAAGTAGGTTATTAAATTAACATACAAGTATTTGCTTGCTCTTTTAAAAAAAGACAACGTCTGTCTTAGAACTTGCTGGTATAGATCCTCAGGATTAAATTCAAACACTTCACAGGGCTCTGTGGTGGGAATATATTTAATCTAACTGAGGCTGGGTAGGTAAACTGATCAATACTGACCTGGTTTAAATTTAGTCCAACAGCTTGTAAAAGTAAACGAGGCAAATAGAACATCCAAGTTTTGAGGTAATAGCATAGTCCGATTAAGGTGAGATGATAGACCAGTCTATTGTTTAAGGGAATTATGTCCTTTATCTGGTAATGACAGTGAAAGCAAAGTATGAAGAAGCAGACAGTTAAATATGACCAGTGGCATTTCTACAGGGAGCATACATAGGATTGTTTGTTTGTTTGTTTGATTTTAAATACTTTGCAATGACAATAAACATTAAAAAAGTATTGATGTTTCCTCAGCAGATTCACTTTTAATGGCTTTTAATCTTTTGCATCAGATGGTACCTTGATCCTAACCTTCCTGTACTGGCTTTGACTATAGACTCCACATGTTTGCATTCAGAAGACTTACATACAGTCAGCAGCCTGACTTTCCTTTAGCCTACATTTGTCCTGTGGCAGGAGTAATCAGGAAAATGATTTGCACCAAAGCTCATCAGCTTTCCTCATTAGTCTCTAGAAATGGCTTAAACCACTGCACTTAGTGCCAGTTATAGTGGTCTCCTCTTGCAATATAGACACTAGGGACTATATCATACTATATAAAAGGTATACAGCCGTATATGAAAACTTGTTCAATTTGCTGGATATATAGTATAATTATTTTTATAACAGTGATACTCACTTGTTTCATTGGCTGAATGCTGTTATCTGATATCCTGCTGGAGGTATTCTGGAGTAGGTTTTGCTGGAGACTCAAATTGGTCTCAGAATCCTTTTAGTTTTAGTATAGTCCTTATTGAATCTGATTGGAAAATGGGAAAGCATTTAGGTGAGGGGCAAAGTTAAAATATTTATGAAACTCTCCCCCCATTTCACCAGAATTCAAAATGTTGGTAAAAAAATGTTCCAATTTGAAAAATCCCAATAGCTCTAGTTGTTAGCTGTCTACCTTACCTTTCACATCTGGATTCTTACTGCCCTAAACATAACAATGAAAGGCAGAGTCAAAACTCCCATTGACTTCCGTAGGGTCAGGACATCACTGTATTCCAGTATCAGTCCCTTGAGTTATCAATTCCTATAGTGAGTTGACCTCACCATTACTCTATCTCTTAAACATTAGTCCAGCTGCTTGCATGAACAGTTTTAGTAGTTATTTTGTAAACAAATTTTCTAGAGTTTCTAACTCTAAACAACTAGCCATTTGATTTCAAGAATATCTTAGCCCTTTTTTTGTGTGTGCAAAAAGGTTACTTTGCATGCTTATTATATCTCTTTGTGTGCAGTAGAGCTGGTTGGGAATTTTTTGACAAACCTTTTTTTTTCTCAGAAAATGCTGATTTGTCAAAACTGAAACTTTTTGCAGGAATAAATCAGTTTTAATGAAGCTTGCATCAGGAAATATTTTGCAGGCTCAAGATGGAATTTCTGGTCAAAATGAGGGAGAGAGAGAGAAACCTCACCATGATTGCCAATTCTTTTCTTGCTATAGCCCTTTTCACATTAATTTGTGCTGATAAATGCAATCACCAATTTCTCCCTTGGAAAAATGTATTCTCAAGTGCCTTAGGAATTAGATCTGAATGGTAGTGCATCACCTATACCTGCCATATGAGTGAACATATTGACAATAAAATCAAATGATGCCTTTGCTAGTATTTGAAAACCTGCATTAAAGGCTTGCTAGTAAATAACTTATCATTCAAGATGTAGGTATCTGGGATTTTTAAAAGTCTCTTTTCTTTTACTTTCTGTTGTTTTGATTGAATCTGAGACTTAGATTTATGATATATATATTAAAATAAGCAATGGATCGGCTGAGCTCCCACTGCAAGGTACAAATTGCCAATATAATCTATCTGAAGGATACAAATCTGTAGAATCAGATAAATGTGCTGAATGTATTTTATCAAGTCTGTGTCAACCATTTTGTAACTTTCTGTCAATGAAGTTTCCATAAGAAATATATTGAAATTACTTACCTTTGTTTCGCAAAACAAATCAACTCCCTACAGACATTTTTCTATCAGAGATTTATCTAGAAATGACAATGGGGACAGAGGATAATTTTCTATCATATCTTGCCTTCCATATTCATGTGTACCTGCGGAGAATGTTAGGGCATGTATTGCATTTATATTATTGTAGGTACGTGGGAGGTAAAATGTGGGTGGAAGAGAGAGATTGGTTTGAAACATATGGAGTCTGTGAGGGCCCATTGGGTTGCTAGGAGCCACTCTGGAATGTTTGTTCCAAAGTCAGCAGGTGGGGAGGTATGCGTCTGTGGAGACTTGCCTGCCAGGTATGTTTTGCTTCAGGCTGGTTGAAGTTGCCAAGAAAGCTCTCTCCAGACTCCAGAGACTGGTCCATCAGGGAAAACAGAGGCACAGGCTTCCAAGATGGTAGTGGAGAGACCAGACTGGGAGAACATTGGACTCCATGGTTTATGAAAAGGAAGCCTGAACTGGAGTATGAAATAAGTCTTTCTGTCACCCGAAAAGGACAGTGGGCACTTCCAGATGATAACACTGGAGGTCAATCCTAGTCTTTAATTGTAAATAGTACATTAAAAGTTTGTTAATTCAGTCTGGAG
>NW_020672240.1:0-4218 GCF_002925995.2 Terrapene triunguis | reverse complement strand
AAAGCCAAATTTTATTGCAGATATTAAGACTGAAATTAGAACCTCCATGTTAGAACTTCCTCTCTTTATGTTCAAGAGAGCTGTCAATGCAAAGCAGAAAACTCTTCAGATTAATATGATAAAGACAGAGAATTACCACAGGAGAATTCAAAATTCAAATAGTCTTCTAGAAGTGTAATTTCCTTCAGAATGTAGTCTGTGTGTGGGTATAAATGTATATATATATGTATACACACACACACACACATATATATAATTTGCACTGGTTAGTGAACCGAAGAGAATTTGTTTTAGAAAAGACACAGTGGCTAAGTAACTATATTCTTTCTGGGAACAGATAGAATCTGGCTGAAATTGGCCTGGGCAAAGAGTTAAAGCTCTTAGTTGTAAGTTTTGTCGATAAAGTCAGGTTTTGTCGACAAAAAAAGTGGAAGTGTATACACTGCAATGCTCCTTCTGCCGACAAAACGCTCCTGCTCTGATGACAAAATAAAACCACTATGAGAGGCATAGAAATTTTTGAGGCAAAGGTATACCAACAAAAGTGTCAGTGTAGACACCGCAGTTGGTTATGTTGCTATAAATGGCCTCCAGGAGGTGTTCTGCAATGCCCATCCTGACTTCTGTGGTCAACAGTCTGAACTCTGCTGCGCTGCATTCAGGTACACAGACATCCACCCTTTCCCCAAGAATTTTTGAAATTCCACTTCCTATTAGCTCAGCGTGGAGAGCTCACATTGCATTTTCCTATCTGGCCATGGTGGCTCCATGCAGTAAATGCTCTCCTTGGAGCACAGCTGAGTTCTGTTCTGGATCTGTTGGCATTATAGGGAGAGGAGGCTGTGCAGTCTTCCACGCCATAATAAAAATGTTACATAGCATAGGTCCAAGAACCAGTCTCTGTGTGACCCTACTAGAAACACTCACATTCAATGATGATTTGTTGTTTATGATTATATTTTGAGTAGGGCTGTCAATTAATCATGCATGTAGTGAATCCATGTAGTGAATGCATGCAATTAGTGCAAAATAAATTAACTAGATTAAAAAAAAAATCCAATTAATCACAGTGTCAGTCGCACTGTTAAACAATAATAGAACAACAATTTAAATTTATTATAAATATTTTTGGATGTTTTTCCACATTTGTAAATATATTTATTTCAATTACAACACAAAATACAAAGTGTACAGTGCTCATTTTATATTATTTTTTATTACAAATATTTACCCTGTAAAAAAGATAAAAAAGAAATAGTATCTTTCAATTTACCTTATATAAGTCCACTCAGTCCTACTTCTTATTCAGCCAATTGATAAGACATACAAGTTTGTTTACATTTACAGGAGATGCTGCTGCTCGCTTCTTATTTACAATGTTACCTGCAACTGAGAACAGGCATTCAGATGGCATTGTTGTAGCCAACATTGCAAGGTATTTACATGCCAGATATGCCAAACATTAATATGTCCCTTTAAGCTTTGACTTACAGGCTCTAAAGCTTTACATTGTTTTCCTTTTGAGTGCAGTTATGTAAAAAAATAATTCTACATCTGTAAGTTACGCTGTCACAATTAAGAGATTGTAGTACAGTACTGTATGAGGTTTACTGAAAATTTTCTTTTGTTTATCTTTTTTACAGTTCAAATATTTATAATAAAAATAATTATAATATAAAATGAGCACTGTACACTTTATATTTTATATTTGTAATTGAAACACATGTATTTGAAAATGTAGCAAAACATCCAAAAATATTTATAATAAATTTTAATTGGTATTTTATTATTGTTTAACAGTGTGATTAATCACAACTATTTACTCAATCTTATGATTAATTGTGGTTTTTAAATTGTTTGACAACCCTAATTTTGAGACCTACCAAATAGCCAGCTTTTAAAACATTTTAATGTGCCGTGTTAATTTAGGTCTTTTACATAAGCATATTACATCAACACTATTGTCTTTATCAACCAAGCTTCTAATCTCATCAAAAAAGATATCAAGTTAGTTTTTCAAATACCCATGTTGATTGGCATTAATTATATTACCCTCCTTTATTAATCGTATCAGCTGCTGCATTATTTTGCCTGGGATCAATGACAGACTGATAGGCTATGGACACTCTTTCCTCTTTTTAAAAAAATTGGGATATTAGCTTTCTTTCAGTCTTCTGGAACTTTAGCGCTTCAACACTTATTGAAAATTAACAATAATGATCCAGCATGCTCCTCAGCCAGCTCTTTTTAAAGTCTTGGATGTAACTTATTTATACCCATGGCTTAAAAAATATCTAACTTTACTAGTTTCTCTTTAACATCTTCCTGAGATATTAGTGGAATTGTGTGATGGTAGACACTCATCACTAGTATCACCCAATGGCCATGCTTTTATGTGGCAGGTTGTCTTCCTCCCAGGCATCCCCCTCTTTTGCAACAGCAACACCCTGTTGTCTGTGGTGGTCTGTCCTTTCAATGACTTAGTCTTCCATACAGGTCATATTTTCAATCCACCAATTTTGGGGTACATATAGAGAGTCCAATAATGGAGAAGTCTTCAGACTTTGGCAAGAGATTCAGGGCTTTCCCCTGGAGTCAGCGTTTTGTGGTCTGAACTGTTGTACCTAAAGAGTCTTCTCATAACTAATTTCCTCACCAAGAGACAGACTTCCATCATTGTCCCTCTTTAGGGATTTTTAGGGGATCACAGGCCTACCCTCCTCATTGGGCTCTGATCCAGGGCCCAACCATCAGCAGCTAAGTCCTACACCTTGGGTACTATACTTCTGCCTCCCTATACCACTTCCTAGCAGTACTCTCTCTTCTCATAGGGTAAAGTAATTAACTAAAATACAAATATACTGTCTCTACCTTCAGAGAGTCACAGGCCTCTCCTTTGTCGTCTTGGTCAGATCACTATAGCCATGCCTCAGGCAGCAAAAGCTTCTTTGGTATTCCTTCTCAGGAGCTCAAAATGCAGGTCAGCTCATCTCCATTTTCTGCCCTCCAGTGAGCTACTCTGCTTCCATTTTTAAGCTTCTCCTTGAGCCTCTGACAGCTTTGCACATGTGGTGGGATGGGGATGCCAAGCACAGAACAATTCCTTTGCTCCTTCCTCTCCAGTGGGAGGTTTGTACATCTCCTTAAAAATGGAGAGTGTCATCATCACGTGATATGACTACATCATCTATTTTCCCCAATTACAGATATTGTTAAGTATGATCCTGAAGAATGTTGTTGAGGTTGTTGAGTTTTTTTACAGCTGTTCAGTGGTTCTGTTTGTTTAGCACCAGTGTTATCAGCACCAGCACATAGCACAGCCTGCTAATTCAGCAGACCTCAATGTGACTCATAAAGAAAGACCACAGGCACAGTTCAGTGACAAAGGCACTTGGCCAGGTTTATTGCCCTCAAGGCACAGCTCTAACATCCCATAGAAACTACGGGTACACTAACAAATGAGTGACTAGTGGCAAGAAATGGCTCAGTCAGCAGTGGGAATTTCTGCTGTCCCCTCAGCTGACAAAGGATTAAGGCGAGGTATCCTGACATTTATAAGCTGAGAAGCAATTTACCTACTGTGACGGTGCACCCCATAAGGGCTTTATGGAAATATGCTTATGAATGTATATATGACATAACTAGAATATGTTTTATGCTACAGATGCCATGTAACATATCTATGTAAACGTTATGACCTACTGCATATATTCATCTTATTTGTATGCATGTGTCATTGTTTTATAGATTCATAGATTCATAGATTCTAGGACTGGAAGGGACCTCGAGAGGTCATCGAGTCCAGTCCCCTGCCCGCATGGCAGGACCAAATACTGTCTAGACCATCCCTGATAGATATTTATCTAACCTACTCTTAAATATCTCCAGAGATGGAGATTCCACAACCTCCCTAGGCAATTTATTCCAGTGTTTAACCACCCTGACAGTTAGGAACTTTTTCCTAATGTCCAACCTAGACTTCCCTTGCTGCAGTTTAAGCCCATTGCTTCTTGTTCTATCCTTAGAGGCTAAGGTGAACAAGTTTTCTCCCTCCTCCTTATGACACCCTTTTAGATACCTGAAAACGGCTATCATGTCCCCTCTCAGTCTTCTCTTTTCCAAACTAAACAAACCCAATTCTTTCAGCCTTCCTTCATAGGTCATGTTCTCAAGACCTTTAATCATTCTTGTTGCTCTTCTCTGGACCCTTTCCAATTT
>NW_020672239.1:0-2761 GCF_002925995.2 Terrapene triunguis | reverse complement strand
GGGCCCAGTTCATAGTTGCCCTGTGGCCCATTTGTGTGCCCAGTCCAAGCAGTTGGTTCTGTTTTCTAAATCAGTCTTACCCCCTCAAATGAACCATTGTCCTCCACAATCAATTAATTTTGCTTCCAAATTATTTATCCCCAAATGTTTAAGAGAAGGCTTTTATACAAATAGCATGATGAGTTTGTAAGGGCTTTCATGCCTATGGTTCTGTATGTGTGATATTGATAAGACTCCCCTTTTTTAGGGGAAGGGACGAACAAATGGCTTGTATCTTTGCCATTTGGGATCAAATACCTGTAGAGAGATATTATAATATATATCTTGTTACCTGTGCTTGTATCAATACCTGTGTGCCGTTCACATCTGTTAACCTTACACATGATGATTTGGAATGAGCCGAGGTCATGCAAGTAGCCTTCCTTGTTCTGTTTCTCTTCACAGGGTTCGCAAGATTTTAAACTTGCGTGTGTTCGAAGACGAAAGCGGCAAACACTGGTCTAAAAGTGTGATGGATAAACAGTATGAGGTGCTTTGTGTCAGCCAGTTTACTCTGCAGTGCATCCTGAAAGGAAACAAACCAGACTATCACATGGCTATGCCTGCAGAGCAAGCAGAGTCTTTCTACAACAACTTCCTAGAACAACTTAAAAAAGCCTACAAACCAGAGCTCATTAAAGGTAAGGTAGACCCGGGATGTTTGAAAAAGGGGTACTTAAAAAATGTTGTGGGTGACTTTTGTCTTTCCCATTTAGGGTAGAACTGAGTCCTTTCTGGGGTTTAACCCCAGTCTTTAATGTCACCAGCAAAAGCTGCTTACATAGACTACTCCCTAAGAGTTGCCATCTTCTCTTTGTCACTTCGTAACATCGATACTTTGCTCCATAGACTGATGCCTCAGTCTTTCTTCCCACGTGTGGCCATGCGTGGTGCTACCCCAGACAGCTAGACCAAACCAGAATCTTCTCTCCTTAAGGTTTTGCTACTAGTCACATTAAAAAGTGAATGGGGTAGTGAACATTAAGACTTTTACTTTTTACTCCTTCGTTTCCCACCATGTTACATGTTGATGATGATAGTAGGAGATGTTATATGTTGCTGATATTAGGATCTAATCTAGTCAGTCTGTTCTCTGCTCCGTTCATTAGTAACTAAACAGCAGTCTTCTCTTTGCTAAAGGAAACATGGTGGGTAACAGTCTCTCCTGTGATCAGCCCTCTGTTCGTCTTTTCTCTCTGCTTCCTGTGGTCCTCTTCTAATTTGTATTGAATTTTTAGTATAACCGTATAACAAGTGTATACAGAAAGTACATTTGTGTAAATATTGCTATAGCTAGTAGGGTAGATTGAAGTATAAAAATATAACTCGTATTGTCAAGGTCTGCTTCATCCTGCTTAAGAGGAAAGCAGAAAAGTAAGGAGAGAAATGGTAGATAGGGAAAGGTTTAAGGGTTAATCTCTTGATTGACAGTATATGAACCATAATTATCCCAGATATCGGCGTATCATATAGACTTTCAAAAGAGATTGTGTCTGCTAGGGATGAAATCCATTCCTAAAACATCAGTCTCATGTCAGGTTTCCAGTGTCTTAGTATAATATTTTTTTGCGGTTAGTGTGCTGATAATGATCTAAGTAATGTTGTTCTGATAGACGGTTCAGTTTTGACACATAATATAGTAAACCTAAATCTGATGAAATTACAGAGTTTTAAACTGGAGCTTTCAGGCTTCTTCTTATCCACCATAGTTATAGCCTAAATCACATATTTCCTTGTATGTGTATGTCAAGTTATTACTAAGTAAGGAGCCTGTTTTTGCTCTACCAAAGGCAGTAACAAAACTTCCTTGAAGTCAACGAGACCAGAATCTGGTCCAGTACTGACTTTGCTTAGTTGAAGCCTCATCTCTCAGTGAAATTAAACTGAAAAACATAAGTGTGTTTCTCACCTAGAGAATGAAATATAGAAGGTTTGGCATATCTAGCTTTATTTTCTGGCTTTGTGGAATTTTCTGTTTCATTGTTTCTGAACTCTCATACCACAGCGCTTCACTGTGAGGCTTCTTATATTTTGACAACAATATTTTAAATACTTTCTCTTTCTCTCCCCCGTCTCCAAGCAACATCATAGTTGTGCACTTGAAATAAAATAGTAGTCACCACTGTCTCTTGAATGTCTGCTTTTACTTTAAAAATAGCTTTGATTTCTGCTCTGTCTTGCTGCAAATGTGCGTTTGAAAATGCACAATGTCTGTAATAGTGTTGTGTGAAGGGTTGGGAATTGCTGTTCTCACTGCCGTGCCAGGTAATATACATTTCAAACTAGCTCAGTTATAAGAACCATCTACTAATTTATACTTTCTGGAGGCTGCGCCAGTCTGTAACTTACTGAATCAAATTCTACTGATGGATATTAAAATCTCCCCCCCGCAGTTTGTGGCTTACAGCGTGCGATGCCTTTGCCAGCATATTTGTAAACTTTCTGAAGTTTGTAAACAGTCTGTGTGCTGCCCCAGCTCTGCGCAGACAGCTGGCACAGTAGACATTGAGCGAACCGCCCAATGACAACAAGCTCCGTTAAGGTACGAAAGCACCAGGCCAGGTTTGTTGTCAACAAAGCATGGTAATAGCACCTGTCAGGGCCGGTGCAAGGAAGTTTTGCGCCCTAGGCGAAACTTCCACCTTGCGCCCCGCCCCCCCCCCCAGCTACCCCCCCCCCCCGCGGCAGCTAACCCAGCCCCCCACCCGGGGAGCCCGCCACT
>NW_020672238.1:0-1504 GCF_002925995.2 Terrapene triunguis | reverse complement strand
TTAAATTGGGTTAATTCTGACTTAGAGCAAAAACAAACCAAAACAAACAAAAAAAATCAGAATTCTCTGTGAATGGAAAAGCCCTGCAGTCCTTGACTCAGAGTCTGCATAGTTGGTTGCCCCCGAGTTGTGGACCTGGGAATCTCAAACTTCCTAGCTGCCTGACGAGCTCTAGCTTTAACACAATCCATGTGCACCTATCTCTTACCTCTTTCTAACCCTCCCCCAGGGTCCATCTTTGTCTCAGTCGGCTCCTTCTTTTCACAGTTCACTGATCTCTGCCTCACTCTCCCTAGTTCTTCAGGGGCTGTATTTTTATCTGCCCCAAAGCTCTTTATGTGAGTTTCCCACCTGGTTCTCTTCTTTTCCCCACACCCCTGGGTTACAAGCTCAAGAGCTAAACCCAGCATGTTCAGAGGTAAAACCCCAAATGAAGACTCCTGCATTGTCTTTTAAATACTGATGGGGCGCTCTGGTGCTTTCCCGGAAATGGATGAGTGACTCCTGCTTGAATTAACCCCTTATACTCATACACCCAACAACCCTAACAATCAAAGATACAGATAGAATAAATCCTAATTAGACAGCTCCTGTGTCCTTCACATTTAGTGTAACACTTTTTTTATTTTTTAACACAGTCCCTCCCACAAGTGTGTTGAGTTTAATTATGCTGTGATGGTTATTACTTTCTGGCTGACTTATAGCTACTCTCTGAACCAGCTCCTGTGTGTCACTTAGAACTAAGAGTACCTTTTACCTCCAGGTGTTCTAAGTAGTAATCACATAAGATTGTGAGAAATGTGTTCTCTAAATCTTGCTCCAAATTGACATGTGGTACATGTATGGACAACTGAATTCACCCACTATTAGTATTTAGCAAACCTGCAATCTTCAAGAAATGGTTACATTTTTAATTGTGAAAATCTAATCTTTTGATCATAGTGGGGAAAAAGTTGTCAAATCACTCAACAAATCCAACAAAAACATAATGTTTTGATGGGCTCACTAGAGGTTCACATTTTTTTTTTCATCCACCTTTAATGTGAAAGCAGAAGTACTTTCAGAGGTACTTTCAATTAATACTGTAAGTCAGAGCTGAACTTCAGGTTTCCCATTGTTATACCAATAAAATAAAAACCAGCAGGATCTTATTAAGAGGGATAAGGCAAAGATGCCACATTTATTGTAAATATAATGATAAAGCAAAAGATAAAAGTAAACAACGTTGTTTGACTACTTATTACTTATACACACACGCATACATATATATATAGAGAGAGAGAGAGAGAGATTCATTCACACAATCATTCATTCAAGTTCTGTATAGTTGTTATAGTTACCAGCCTAGAAGTTGCTCATGCCAAGTTACTGGCCAGGTAGCTTGGTCATAAGGATGGAGCAGAGTCTGTGTCAGATGCATCTGATGCTCCTGGAGGCTGGCAGAGAGACTCAAAGTTATCAGTCTTTAGAGTCCATTTTTATAGGAATTAATTCCTATGTTAGT
>NW_020672237.1:0-3201 GCF_002925995.2 Terrapene triunguis | reverse complement strand
ATTAGTCCGGATTCTCATCTCAATAGGTCATCATCTTGTGTATGGGTGTAACTATTGACCTCAGTGAAGTTTTTGCTGGTTATTCAGTATTTTGCTTTAGAGAAACCTAAAAGCTCAGCTCAAAATATGGAGTTACACATAGCTTCCATTGAAAACCATAAATTGGCTCTGGTTCATTTCAAACTTGATCCAGACTTGACCTCACCTTTGTGTGCATTTGTGAATTTGCAGAACATAAGTGTTAGATGACACAGGTCCTCACCATTTCCACTCCTAGTAGATGTGTAATAAACCAGAATTGCTGTACATAGATCAAAATGAATGAGGGTGTATTAAGTCTATTTCCATTCATAACTGTATCCCAGCAGACTTTCAGGCAACTAGTACCATGCATACTCCTTGTAAGGTGTGCAATATGCTCCGAGAAATCTGAGGTTGCTTATTGGACTCAGTGGATAAAGCAACTCAAACGCTTTATCTTTTGATATTTTTTTTCCCCACATGGTGTCTCATTTATCTTCTTTAAGGTTAACAAAAATATGGACAGCATTTGATCATTCAGAGATAATGCAATACATGTATCTGTTTCAGGATTCACAACTCTAAGATATATGCATATTCTATATTATGACATAGATAGAAAAGAGCCTTAATTAGCATTAGCAAATGGGAAGTGAGATATCTAAAATATAATTGTATATTTTCTCTCTCAGACTTCTGAATCCTTGCCTTAGCATCAAACAATTTTAAGCACCACCAAATTCTCTGAGCACAATAAATATTACACTCTATCACTTGCAAAGAACTGAAACAATAGTGGAACAATAAAACCCCCGAATATTTTTGAGAAATCGACCTCATTAGTCATTCAGCATGTTACAAATTTCTTTTACCACAAAACACTTGGGAATCTTTAGGGCAAATGCATTTATTTAATCTATGAATAAACACCTCTCTGAGATCTGATGATGTGCATAACCTAGATATAGCAGGATTGGAATATCCAAAATGTAGATACACCTCTACAACATGAATTTGGATATCATAGAATATCAGGGTTGGAAGGGACCTCAGGAGATCATCTAGTTCAACCCCCTGCTCAAAGCAGGACCAATCCCCAGACAGATTTTTGCCCCAGATCCCTAAATGGCCCCCTTAAGGATTGAACTCACAATCCTGGGTTTAGCAGGCCAATGCTCAAACCACTGAGCTAACCCTCCCTAATGTGGTAAAGCAGTGCTCTGGGGGCGGAGGGTGGCGGGGCGGCGGGGCTGCGCACACCGGCGGATCAAAGCAAGTTCGATATAACGCGGTATCACGTATAACGCAGTAAGATTTTTTGGCTCCTGAGGACAGCGTTATATCGAGGTAGAGGTGTATTTACATTTGCAGTTCAGATGGAACAAGAGAACTTAAAGTAGTGTGAACTTCCTATGTGAACACTGCTTCCACTTTGATAGGTTTGAGGGGAGCGGAAACTGGATTCGGATGAAAAATAAGAATTGTGCTACCGTATATTCTTTAGATTTCTTTCCAGGCAACTAAAATAAAAAGGGAAGGAAAAAAGGTACAATATCTTGACTGCAAATTATTGAGCTGCCTGTTTAATATGTATTGTCCTTTTGCAGCTGAGTGTGTATATATCCATTGTTCTTTGCTTCTGCTACAATGACTGCCCTGGATCTTACTGCACGAAAATTCAAACTATGATTTTTCTCTTTGGTTTTTCCTGTTTTTCATTTTTCTGATGGTAGAATTAACTCATAATTCTTTTTCTTTCTGTCACAAGGTGAGCTGGCTATTTAAGGGGTTAGGGCTCAGCCTCATCTGTACCAGGTTTAGGCTGACTTGCTAGATGAAAGATGAGAGCATCTGATTAGATACCAGGCCTGCTGGGAAGAGGGCAGGTGACCACTTTCCAGAGCTCCCTGGCAGGGAGCTCTGGGATTAAGTCTGCAAGAAGCAGAATTTAGTTAAAGGATAAGCCTCAACTGAGTGATCTGCAGGAACAGGAGCCTGTTGGGTGAAAAGCCCTAGCTATGTGGGTGGGAAATGACTGTGAGCCTGGAGGGAGAACTAAGCCAGGAGAAGCCTTGATTGAAGAACTGGAAATAATTTTGAGAGTTCAGGGATTGTAGATGCTCCACTGAAGAGCAAGAGAACCTCCAGGAAAGGACTAATGGGATGACTAGGCTAAGCACATTGGAAAGACAAAGCAGTTTGAGATACAGGGCAGAAAGGTATTGGGGCCATCTGTTTGTATCTGTACAAATGTAGCCCACTTTTGCTATTATGATCTACGATATACTATTTGTTATTTGACTGTGTGATTAGTCACCTGGGCAAAGCCAGGGTTCCTCTTTGAATGAATGATCATGAATAAAATGGGGTTTTTTGGTTCAGCTCTAACTATAAACACGGGTCATTTATATATCTCCCCCTAGTTTCAGGCATTGAAAACTCAGCTGTGAAGACTGGCTTCAAAGTTACAATGTGGTCACTGATCAAGGAACTGCACCTGTATTCCCTCTCCAGGTCCAGCAAGGACATCCACTCTAGGCTCCCAGCTCCTCAGCCATCACCTCTTGTGGGAAGAAATCCATACCTCTCCCTCCTGACAGGGGTTTCCAGGCTCCACAGTTCCATACTTACAATTTGAGTTTCCCTGTAAGTCAGGCTGCCTAAGCAGCCTCTATATATAGAGAAAAGCAGGCCTATCAGTAGCATAATTGCCTACAATACGTTACCACATAGCTTTTTCTAGGCAAGCACATTTATTCTTAAGGTGAAAGCATTGCAGAGAAAATATATTAAAAATAAAAATCGATATACATGCTAATAAGCTTACCAGAGGTCACCCCAGCTCCAACAAAGGCTCTGGCAGTTGATCAGTCCTTCAAACCCAACAAAGAGGTTTTTCTGTGGTTATACATTCGGAACAGCTTTTAGCTCAGAACAAGCATGCCTGTTAAATGGTTAGTCACTGCTTTATACAGTTTGGGTCTTTGATCTCAGGACTCTGGGAACAGGTAATGAGCAGACACTTGCCCTCTCCTCAGGGCGTAGTTCTAAGGGCTGGGTTTTTCATAACTGTAGGCAGGGGAAGGGGATGGGGAGAGATTTGAATTCACCTCATTTTCAGTATTTCTCAGGAAACACTGCTCTACAGCCAAAATGCTTCTGAAATAAATGTAGTCAAAC
>NW_020672236.1:0-2718 GCF_002925995.2 Terrapene triunguis | reverse complement strand
TGTTTCTACGATTTCTAAAACACATGTTCTTGGAATTAAACATGGTGCTGGGTTTTCTGGGGGTGGTGCTGCACTCTGATTGGTAGAGGGTAGTAGGGGGAGCTCTTATAGGGTTCACGCAACCCTCTTCTGGGTGGGTCATCCCGCCCTGGAACTCCCCCCCCCCCGATTGGTCAAATCCACTCTTGGGGAGGTCCTCTGCAGCTGAAATCCATCCTGATTGGTAGAGAGTGGAGGAAGGAGTTTTCAGAGGAGTCACACGACCCACTTCCAGCTGGATCACCCTGCCTGGAACACCCTATGATTGGTCAAATCTCCTCTCGGGGTGGTTCTATGCAGGGCAAAGCCCATCCTAATTGGTAGAGGGTGGTGGGAGGAGTTCTCAGAGAGGTCACATGATACCCTTTGCTTCCAGTCACGTGTCCATCTTGACCTCGGAAGTAATACCTCCAGGAGGCAGGTCTTAGGGTGACAGGTGGGCAGGGCGCCAGGAGGCAGGGCCTATGTTTGATTGATGTTAGGTCCTTTATACTACTATCAGTTGCAGTGAGATGTTATTTTAAAGAAATGGGGGCTGCCTTTGGGTGATGCCCACATTAGTCATTATCCTGTTATACATGTTGACTGTGTGTGTGACTAATACTTGTGTCCTCATATAACTTTGTTTAAAGCAGCAGAGTCAGGTTAAAAATATCGAAAAAATCTCTACCCATTTTACTAAAAAATCTGATTTACATTTTATAATGCTTTCTTTTTTTAACATTTGGACCACACTTCCTGCCAGCCTCCCATTAGCCCACTATAGATGAAGAGGCAGGAGAAAACTGAATCATGAATTAGATTGTAAGCTCATTGTACTGTATGTTTGTACAGCACCTAGCACAGTGAGGTCTTGATCCCTGAGTGGGGTTTCTAAGTGCTATCACAATAAAAATAAATAAATAATAATAATTGTAAGGACTGTTGTTTTATCTTATGAACATCAAAACAACTGATTAGAAAAGGGAGCTCTGAATTTGAGTCTTGCTCCATTCAAGCACTGTTACAGTCTTCTTTATGAACCCAAACCAAAAAGCAGAATTTCAATAACCCCACACTGGGTAAATTCAGATCCAGATCCACATCTGCACCTATCAGCTTGGGCCCACCCCTAAGTCTAGTGATATTTGCTTAATAGACCTGATGGAGAAATTTTAAGAACGACACCATTATGACTTATTTCTCTAACACTCAATCAGTGAATACTTGTGGAGGATTATGGAAGCCATGGTTTCTGCAGAATCTTTCATTAGGAAAAAACACAATTCTACACCCCCTATGCATGTGCAGTTGCACAGGCACCCATGGTGTTTGGGACGTTGCCCTGAGGAGCTCTATCCCTCAGAGGAGGCAGTTTTGCAGAGGGCCATCTGGTCAGAAGAAAAAGCATGCTAGAGAGTCCATCCCTGAAGACCACCAGCATCATGGGGCGGACTAGGGCCTATCAGACAAGCAGCCTGGCCACAGGTATATCTGAAGATAGGAGAAGCAGCGAGGGAAGCCAGCTAGTGAGCGAACTAGGGCTAGGCAACAAGACAATGCTAACATGGATTATGGTAGTATTTCTTTAATGATAGTACTCATAACTTTGCCTGAACAGCATCCAAACCCTGCTTAACCTACTTAATGATGGATATTCATCCCCCGCCCCCAACTCCTCCTATAAGGAAAACCATTTCCAGCTCCTACTGCCTAGGACCCCTCTGGACTGCCTATGCCCTGCCAGTACTGACAAGTGTGCTGAACCCTCTTCCTAGTTGCTCAAACTTCCTGCTTCTAGTGAAAAATGGCCATCTTGACCTCCTATGCTACCAACCTCCTCATGATGCACAGTGCATATCTATGTCACATTGCTCTCCACAAATCCTAAAGCAGCCCTGAGAAAGGCAAACTAAAGCTTTGAAAACTTGACTCATAATGGTGATTCTTATCTAATAGGGCTAGAGGCTGGGGAGAGAAATTCCTCCCTTTCTGAAATCCATTTGTTTCCTAGATCTAGCCAGATTCTAGCCAGATTCTGATCTCAGTCACATAAATGTAAACCTGGAGTAACTCTGACTTCAGTAGAATTATGTGGATTGCCAGTGATGCAGTAGCTGAGATCAGAATCAGGTTGACTGTACATAAGCATGAAATGATGTGCATTTTCCAGTTAGAGACATATTATTCTGTTTTTCAGCCAGGCTGCCATGTTGAGTCACTTTCACAGGTGAGACAACCTCCTTTTAGTACTACTTTTGACTAGACTCTAGTTTAATAATAGCATTTGGCTAAGCATATACAATAAATGGTTGTAGGTAGCTTTGTGGAGTCTATAATAATTGTTTTTTCTCAGTATTTTGTTGATCATGCCTTATCTGGACACAGGAGAAATGAAACTACAGTTCAGACTATAGAAAAACATGTCAGCAATTTAGACTGACTACTATTTCAAAGCTTGTTATGTTACTGGCAATAACATGTAACTAATATACTGTTAATTAATATTATGTCCTAAAGCTAATTTATCACATTATTAATCAGAGCAATAAATCTAAGCTCACCTAGTCTTTCATCTTCTCTAAATATGGTCATTTATACACAAATCTGCACTTCTTCTGGCTGTGCCAAACATTTAGTTGCTTCTGGATACGTGTCTTGTATTTGCTAGCACAGTAACTTGCCCCATAGGAATATTTT
>NW_020672235.1:0-3461 GCF_002925995.2 Terrapene triunguis | reverse complement strand
GGGGGGGGGGGATATGGAGGCGCAGTGGGGCTGGGTGTGTGAAGGGACAAAACAGGGAGGACAACGAGACGGGGAGCACGTAAAGGGCCGATGGGTGGGCAGGAGAGGCAACATGTAAGCGGCCTCTGCCTGGCTCCAGTCCACACTCACCAGCCACCACAGTGCACAGGCAGTGCCAGCCGGAAACGGGACAGGGGGTGGGGTCCTGCTGGCCGAGAGCTGGCATGCAGCGGGGGCTGAGTTGACAGGGGGAGTTTGTTGAGGCTAAGTATGAGAATTTGATGCCCCTTAATGAACTCCTCATGGATGAAATTGCCAAAGGCACCTGAGCCAGCCAGTGCTTCTAAATGGGCATGGCAGAATGCCAGAGGTGAAGAGGGAGACACAGTGGGGTAGTGTGGTGGGTAGGGATTGCCAAGATTCTAGTGGATAGGCGGCAACGTGGTTCACTGTGGGGTGAAGTAGGACACCGACTCAACCCTATTCCCCCTATTGGGCAGGACTCTGGCCTTTCCCAACCTGAAAGTGGACATGTCTTTGCCCTGCAACGTGACCAGGATTCCCACAATACAGACACAACCCCAATGCCTTATGACCATTCTTTTCATTGGCATAGAGGTAGGGCCAAGGTTGGGTGACTTGCATCGCATCAGGGTCTGGTAGGAAGGACTCAGGCTGGTGGGGCTCAGGTGGTATGTCATTTTTCTTGGGCTGGTGTCAATAGCTTATCATCAGTTCTAATACAAAGATTAGTTAAAGCTCCCAGGCTAGGTGGAGGTTCCACATGTGCTAATTCATCTTTGACAGGGTTGTTGAGGCCCTGCTTGCAGTGGTGTCACTGCACAGCCCCGTTCCAGTAGGTGCCTGCAGCCAGATATTGAAATTCCACTGTATATTTGGAGAGAGCCCCAGGACCTGCAGGAGGGTATGGAGGGCAGCTTCTGTGGTACATTCTCGAATATGGTGGTCAAAGATGCCTGCCATTGCCTGTGCAAAGTTCTCAAAGTGTTCAAGGAGAGGACCAGACCCCTCCAGGATTGCGGACGCCCACTTCAGGGCCTCTGCAGTGAGCAGACTAAATACTAATCCCACGTGGGACCGAACTGTGGGGTACCATTGTGGCTGCAACTCCAGCTGGAGACAACATTGGTTAAGGAACCCACAAAACTTGGCATGATCCCTGACAAATTTATCAGGGATGGGCAAGCGGCGCTTGCGGAAAATGGATGAAAGAGGTGGGGGGACAGAAGACACTGCATGGGCTCGTACGTAGGCCTTGAGGGCTGCATTCTGGTCAGGTAACGCAGCTACCTAAGCCTGCAGTTCTGCAGGACCCCAGCAACGTATGAGAAGGTGGCTTGAGCTACTGCTGGGGTCCTGCTGGAGGAGAGTTCCATACCATGGAGTGAAGTCCCTTCTTTTCTTCCAGTGGGCTGCTCAAACAGTCACACATCGAGCTGTAAGCAGTGTGGGACTGGGTGGTTGGAGCAGAACCAGAAGGCAGAACCAGAGGCATAGTCTGGAGACAAGCCAATGCTCAGAGCCAGGAGGTAGGAATCAAGGTTCAGAGGTAGGAAGGGACTAGGGCTGAAGCATAACAGGCAAGGAGAGGAGGAATGGCAGGACCGGAAGCAGGTCTGGCCCAGCTGCGGGAGTGGGCAGTCACTGTCCTGTTGTTGCTACTAGGCTGAAATGGGATTTCTTGGCTCCTCTGTCCAATCAGGGATCACAATCACTAGTGTGTGTTTATCGGGCCCAGTCGAGCTCCTTGGGTTGGTAGGTGACCATGCTCAGAGCCAGCTGTGTCCTTGACAGTGTCCCTAGAAAATGTTTTCCAAACCAGCTTGTGTCTCTATCGTAACAGGTGAAGTCTTCGTGGCTCTGGGTTTCATAGCAAAAGGTATGGCTACAGCTACAGGATGTGATCCAAAGCCCATTAAAGTTAATGGATAAATTTCCTTTTACTTTGATGGGTTTTCCACCAGGCCTGTGGTGGACTATTGTGTTTGGAAGCCTGTGCACTCAGGGAATTTAAGAACTGTAGCAACTTATCATGACATTGTGGCTCCATTTTCAAATTTAGAACATAAACAGCTGCAGAGAGGCTGCAAAGGAGACTCATTGTACCTGAGTCTGGTGTGTTTAAAAATATTGATTTCTTCCAGAGTCTAATTCTTCTTGTTAGCACTTAGAGTAACAAAGAATTACACTGAGGGGATGGAGATTTGGATTCAGATGGTTAAAAAAGATGGCCAGTGCTGTACTAAGGGGAAAAATTACATTGAGTACAAGAAACGGGTCCAATAAATGTGTGAAAATGCTGTGTTACATACATAGAGTCCCTTATGGAAAGTGGGGTGTGACTGCTGGTTCCTTTAGTCAATATGTAAGTATTAATTATATGCTTCTCTCTACTCTCTTTGCATCCTGTCTAGCCAAAATGCTCAAACCTGGGTGCCTAAAGTTTATGCCTAAATCCCTATCTAGACATCTACATAAGTGGGTTAATTTTTAGAAGTACTGATCCTCACCCACTCTCAATACCTCTGCAAATGAGGCCATTTGTTTATGTTTCTAAATATGGACCTAGGAACTTAACTTTAGACACCTGGGTTTGAAAATCTGGGGCCTAGGTTTGAAAATTCTGGCCACGATGATGTGTGAACAGCACAATCCAAAATGGAATGGTTTGCAAGCTATAGTTCTCTCTAGCCTCATTCGATGAGCCTATCATTGTATCCATCTAGTGACAGAGTATCTATAACTGTCCTTTCCTCACCCTTTGAGCACAGTGCAGTTCTCTTTTTTGGTCCCTTCACTGACAGTAGTCACTCAGCTCGGTACCAAGCATGTTTATGGACTCAGGTCTGCGACAGACACACGGATAATGTGGCAAGCACCAGAATTCGACCACAAATCCCAGTGGAAGGTTTTGGCTCACCACCTTCTAAACCTCCCCCTCTCTCTGGAGTACAAAGAGTCACTGTCTTTTATCAGTCATCACTAAAGTTGCTATTGTTTAATCCATTCCCACACTTCCTCCCCCTTCACTTTCTGCCCTGAGCACTTTGAGAAGTTTGCTATGGACTTCATTCTGAAGCTCAAACAGACACCCAGCTCTGGTGCTGCTTTGAGAACTCTGGGCACCTTACTCCTGCCTGAACCACGAGCAAACCTCCTCGTTACACTGATAACACCTAGCTGAACAGTTCAGTGTGCAAACGTACATCATGATTGAGGGTGACACGGTCAAAAGCACCTAAGTGCCATAGGAGTAGGGTTGCTTGAAACATGTTTATTAAATGTTTAGTTTTTGACTAAACGTTTGTGTGTGTGTGTGTGTGTGTGTGTGTGTGTAATGTATCTGAGTTCTATGACCAATTTTGACTTTTAATAAAAAAAAAATCAAACTTCTTTTCTTTTTAGTTTTGAACAATTTTTTTTTACGTTTTTCAATACAA
>NW_020672234.1:0-5304 GCF_002925995.2 Terrapene triunguis | reverse complement strand
GAGTCCTACAGAAGTAGTCTCCGTTACACAACCCTGATTCATCCCCAAATCAGGTCCATTCTGGACACTGGATGACTCAGATGTCCTATGAAAAAGTTAGTATGTGGTCATATAATTAGACTCTATCATAATGCATTTGTCTCCTGGGGCTGAATTAAGGTTGCACAGACAACCTTAATTTTGGCATTTCTGAACTTTTGAGTGTTAGACTTTGAAATCTTATTTAGTAGTGTTTTTAACATAGTACTGTGAATGCAATTCTAAAATAAGTATAATCAAAAGGGAAAAGACCTGAATGAACAGGAATTTTGATCGTAGTTGACATTTTAGCTCCGCTGTACCTGTTGGCTCTAAAACATTGTCAAGTCATTGATACCCGCGTCCATTTTGTCTGATCACAGGCTTCAGCCCTCATCAGTTTTTTTCCTACAGACACATTTTTGTAAAACTACAACGTTGTCCTTCAAATATCCTAAAACTATCCTGTGCAAAGATGTCTACAAAACATTTGACAACAGGTAGGCAATTATTGTGCTGAGCCTACTGGTTATTACGTTAATCATCATAGCTTCACAGTTACATTATCTTCCTCCCCTTCCCCTCCCCACTTCACTATATTTGTTTTTTATCCACCTGTTGTGTCTCATCAGACATTAAGGTTGAAAGTTCTTTGGGGCAGAGAGTGTCTTTATTACTTGTGTGTCAAGTGCCAACCACAGTGGGCCGCAGATCCTAGATACAAGTGTTGATATACTTCCACAACATAAATAATAAATGATTAAATAGCCTATTGAAACCAAGAAATTAACCTACTTATATATCTGTATGCAGGTAATGTCTAAATTAAATGAATCAAATTTGCACATTTACAAGCCATGCAGAAAGACCTCTGCAAAACACATGTATACATCATTCAGAAGAAAACAAATGTACTTGAAATAAATAATGCTCATTCTAAAACGCATCTAATCAGTCCAAAACCTAATTTCAAAATCTATTTCAGGCTATGAAATTTCACTTTTTTGCCATTTATAACAGTTTTGAGAATTGAAAGGCAAATAGTGTTCTAAACTAAGACATATGCTGCAGATACAATGGAAGGAAGACATGAATGTACCCATTTAAGAGAAAAGTTCTCTATGCAGATAAAAGATTGCTATTTGAGGAATTGCAGAGGGAAGCTGGAAAAGGATTTACTTCCTCCCTGCAGAGCACTTGATTACTGACCATGACAAATCCTGCTGCCTTTTACAGGTAGTGGGAATTGTCCAACTGGAAGCATCCTTCCAAGTGTCAATGTACATTGACTGAAAGTGACATTGGATCTTACATTAATATGTTGTAAGTGAGACAGTTGAAAGGAGTAATAAGATCTGATGGGAAGTATGTGGGATTCTGAACAATCTTTAGTTGTGTTAAACTTTGCATAATTCTAACATTCCAGCAGATGAACATATGTTAATTTCTACTATATGTGTAGTAAATTCAAAAGCTTGTGCATGCATTGAATATATGCATGTACATGCAAATTGAAATTTCCAGTAAGGTTACATTTGTTACTCTTAACTTGCTACAAGTATACTAGTAACATGTTCCCCTCTTGCTGTACTATAGATTGTATGTGATCAAAATTATGAACCCTTTCTGTCTTCATTTTCAGGGCAGTTAACTATCTAGTCACTTATGTGTTGCTAACAACTAATTATTTGGGATTTATTCCTTTAGTGTAAGAGTTTCACACTTACAATCAGAAGTAGATCTAATTTTTTGCTTATTAGAATGACACATCAGTAAATGTGAACCAGACTGAGAATGTATGTGCCAATAAACAAAAATCCAATTTAGGTACTCACTTTTAATGAAGAAATGTATTAAATTATTTCCATTTGAAACTTGAAAGTTTGAACTTTTGGTGATTTTAATTTACCTCTAATTATGGACCCTACACAACACTCAAACAAACAATTGAAAAGAGCACCACAAGTACACAATTTAACAGAAACTTTGCCCAGGTGACTCTTTGAGAAACCCTCAGAACCATTACCAGAGAAATATGTATTTAATTTTTAAGATTTCTGCCGCCATGAAGTCAACACCCACAAACATGACTACAGAGCTGTGTTCTAGAATCTGTTTCAATTTCAAACAATACAAAACAACCTTTCTAGCTCTTATCACTGGGGCAAAACCTCCTAAATGTGAACTGAATATAAATCATTGCAATACTGTCTTCCTCCACCTTCAGTTGGGCAGCTTGAAATGATATTTTGGAGAAGTATGAACTATTCCCTTTATCTCATTGAGGGTGTTAACTCTGAAGCTTAATTGTCATATTTAAATGTCAACCTTTAACTCTTTCATGGCTGATCATTTTAGCAGACACTTCTAGCTACAATATGCCTAGCCACTATTTGAGGGAGTGGGAGCTATTCTGGAAGAGGGTAGTTGGATGTATCTGTGAATTGACTGTTAAAGATTGGTTGATTTTTAAATGAAGCTGCCACAAGAATACAACAGAAACAAGACATCTTGCCAGGGAATTTAGGTCCCGCTTGACACAGAAGGTTTGTCTATACTACTCTACAATGTGGACTATGGGGGTGTGAATTTTAGAGTACATCAAAGTGTTGCACTCTTAACTGCCCTGTGTGGATGCTCCTGGTTCCAACTAAAAGGTACCAAGTTCATGTTAACATAGTCCTCATGAACTAGGTAACTTTTAGCTGGTGCTAGCAGTGTCCACACAGAGCAGTTAGAGCACAACACTTTGATGTGCTCTACAGTCACATAGTCTGCCCTGCAGCTCAGAGTAGACATAGCCAGAGTATTAGGGGCCTTGACCATATTATAGGTTTTAAGTGGTAGCTCGCAAAGTAGTTTTAACATCTTGAAAGCCAACAAATTCAAATATCTTTTAATGCTATTTATTGAAGTTTTATTCAGTTGAATATTGTGCTTTAATACAACATTAATGTAAACCAGGCAGTTGCTGTACTCAGGTGTTTTAATTTACTTAAGTAATTGACTTGTGAAGATTAGTGAAAATTGTGGTGATCTTTGTGCAACTTGTATCTATTAACTTGAAACTAATATTAAAATGCTTAGCCATTTTTAAGATTAAATTTAAGTGACTAGTTTATAAAAATTCCCATGCTGCTTCATACAAGATTATGGTTGTTAACTTCAGTGTTCTGGCAGAACTCGTAGGCTGCATTTAGGCTGAAGATTTTTGGAAATTCTCACACCATTGTTACCAGTGGTGAGAGAGAAAATACTGGCAGCTAGCCTATTGGCTGGTTGCCAGTATTTTCACCACTGTGCCATCTAACCCTACTTAAATTGAAAAACTGGGCCTTCTTTTTGTAAAAGTGAGGATGTTGAGTAAAAACACTCAAGACCATATTTTTCTGTTGGCAGAGACAACCACAATCTTATTCTGTAAAAATGTGTTGATTGGTTTGTTTAAAATGCCAGTGTTCAATTCTATACTTTTCAATACTTGTTAACTTTTTGTTCACCTTTCATTCCCAACCTTTTGAATTTAATTTAATTTTTTCCATCAGTTTTGTGGCTTTATATTGATTGCGGCTTGTTAAACCAATAATATAATAGTAAAACATAGGCTTCACCATTTACCATCTCCTGTGCATGTGTTTGAGTGGTAAGCCTCCTTTTCAGAGTGTAATACTTTCCTTAATTCCAGCCATTAGATTAGGATGTGGAAAACATATATTACAGCAAATCTGCCTGCATCTGGCTTTTTTTCAGAGTATCAAGGATTTCATTTCTATGTAGTGTACTAGTTGAATGTCATTTCTGTACAATTCAGATATTTAATATACATGAGCTTTCATTTGTTGATTATCCAATCTTAGACTATAAAAATCCCCACCATGTCAACTGCCATCAAACCCATCAGCATTTGAATAGAGTATCTTAACCAGTGCCAAATACTTAATTTTCTGTGCTTTTCAGACTAAAAGACGCATATTCAAATGCTAGTGTTTTAGAAAAACTGCCAACATAAGATACAGTGAGGCACCCTTAAAAACATCAGCTGACAGTGAATTAGTGTTTTGGATTTGTAGTATGCTAGGTATTTCAGAATAGGTGTGAAGTTTAGTTGACCCAGCAAATAATGAGGCAAAATTGTCAATTTTAAACATGACCTCTACAGTTTAAATCTAGGGATGAATGTACAAATCTGAATAACATATACTAATATCAGTAGCTATTCAAAATTCGAAAACCCAAATGTTAGCTGTTCATTCTGATGTGTTTGTCCACTCCTCTTTCCCTCCAGCAGGCATCATCAACAGTATTCGAGAACTTAATGGTGCCCGAAAATTTTATTAAATCATACGTCTTAGGTTTCCCCTTCAGTCATAAGTTTCTGTACCTAAAGAAGAACCAGAAGCATGCAAGATTTCAGTGCAATAATCAGAGTCCTGGAGGGAGAGAACCTGCTGACCCTGCTACTACTTTTAAGGGCATGTCTACATGTACAGCTGCTGCAGCGCATTTGGTGAAGACACTCTATGCCTACAGGAAAGAGCTCTCCTACCGGCATAATAAAACTACCCCTATAAGCGTCAGAAGCTGTCCCACCGACATAGCGCTGTCCACACTGGCACTTATATACCTGTAACTTACGTTGCTCGGAGGGTGGTTTATTCAAATATCTGAGCGACATGAATTCTGCCGACCTAAACTCTAGTGTAGCCATAGCCTTAAAATACAGGGGTCAGAGAGAGAGAGGAAATGGATGAAAGTTGTGTATCCAGTTGGGATTGTTGATGCTGTACTGAATGCAAAGCCTTTGTCACTATCTCCCAGTTCAGGTCACATTTGGAGCATCCTCACTAGAGGTGGTCTAAAGATGACTATTTGAACGGATGGCATAGTTTTGCTTAGCAGGCTCTTTTTGTTTTGTCTAAAAACAGAGAAACAGCTGCAACTCTGAGCACATAAAAATTGCTTTATCTAAATTAGCATTCGAAGTGATCATCTTCCATTGAATTCTCATGTTTCAGACAATGAAATTTCATTATTGGGGTTGGCACAGACAGTGTAAGAGAGATTAATTCCTATTCACTGCTGTAGTTCCTTTTCACTTGCTTTAGACCTTCAGGTTGTGTTTTAGTTCTTTGAGAGTGCACAAAAGTGATCAGCAGAATTGCATACCCCAGAGTTGTGAAACACTGGTCTGTGGACTGAATCCAACTCATTTGATGCATTTGTATGGGGCTCATGTGGTAAATTTGGGATCTTAAGAAAAATTGTAGCCTTCATGTTTTCAGAGAG
>NW_020672233.1:0-1007 GCF_002925995.2 Terrapene triunguis | reverse complement strand
GACCTCTCGAGGTCCCTTCCAGTCCTAGAATCTATGAATCTATGAATCTATGAATCTATGTGTTGGTTCTTTATTAGTGCAATGTGATCTGGAGGAATATACACAGAGCTGGGAATCAGAAGGTCTTAAATTCACATCTAGATTTTGTCTTGGACTTAGTGTGGCTGTGGGCAAGTTGTTTACCTTTGTCCATCAGTTTCTCAATCTCTAAAAGTGAGGTAGTATTACCCACATGCCTTATGAGGATGTTGTGGGTATTAGTATACACAGTGCTTTGATTATATAGGCACTATGCAAATGCTAAGTATCATTATTACTAATGGAAACAATTTATGTTTCCATCTTGTATTTTTCACAGCTTTCTTTTCTAGTTTTGCTAATCTCCACAGACGTCGTTTAGGCAGCACAGGCCTCATGCTCCTTTGACTTGCATAACGTGGAGTGAAGAAAAGCATAGAAATCTACTATAAATCTAGTCTCAAAAGTTTAAGCACCAGCCAAAAACTACTGGGTAGCTGGCATACCCCGCCTATATAAGACCCTTTTTAGTGCTAATTGTATTGAAACTAGGATTCCAGATTGCAGAGCTCTACAAAGACAGATAGGTGTTTTTGTCTCTTCCACTTTGTGACCCATACCACTATTTCAAGAGGCCCTAAGGCCAACACTGAGTCACTAAACTGCCTCTCCTAAATAATTAAGCTTAGATTTCAGTCACATTTACTCTTGTGGAACAAGAAATCTAGCTGGAAGATAGACACCTTTCTGTGCAGGTTCTATTTCTGAGCTTGCATCTGCCACAGCAAGTCTGACACTACGTAGCATTAGTCAGTTTACCTACCTTACTAGTGGAAAGAGGCCTCAACAACAGGGAGAATGACTTTATCAGAGGATACATTTAAATAGAACTTGTATCATTTATTTTAATGACAATGACCATTTTCTTTGAAATAGAAAAGCTGCCTAGTACTTTACAGTCGCCGTTTCCTGAAGTCTACAGATGTTTC
>NW_020672232.1:0-2789 GCF_002925995.2 Terrapene triunguis | reverse complement strand
AAGAACAACAGGTCTGTTGGGAAAGGTTGGAATCGTTCCAAAACAAACCACTAAATTATGTGGCTCAGTCACTCCGAGTCTCTGTCTTCTCCTGCTGTACTAATGGGAATCTTGCTATTGGATTCAGTGGGAGCAGGAGTGGGCCCTTTGGGGTCACTAGAGAGAGGAAGTGCAGCATGTTGGAGAACTGTGTGTGATGACTGTGCACTAGACCTAGCCCACGGTGATGCTGTTCTTGCTTTCATAGAGACTCAAAGTCTCCAAAAAAACCTAACTGCCCTTTCTCTGCCTTACAAAGTAAGGGTAAAGGAGAGGAAATCTCTCAGGTGCAAAAGGCAAATACAGTTTAGTCAGCCATTCTGCCTGATAGTGACTAGTTTCTTCATGTACCTACACAACATCCCACAGCTCTTGGTGGATTAGTTAATTGTAGATCAGATCCCAGGTTGCTCTCTCTCTCACAGGGCTAGTGTTCTTCCAGTCTGGTATGTGGTGGTGTGGCTTAGTCTTAAATTGTGCTTCCCTGTCTTCATCTTACTCATGAATCTTGTATCAAGAGAGCGGAGGATGAAACTCATACTCTGAATATAAAGCAAGTCCCCTCCAGCAGCCTCCTCACTTATTTATCAGCTGCCTGCCATGAGCTGGACTGATTAACTCCAGAAAGCAGTTCAGTCCCCCAAGTATTCCTGACGGGCACTGTTGGTGTGTGAATGTCGGCGGTTCAGCCATCCCTCCAGAACAGTCCATGTAAAGAGACTATTCTGTGCATAGACAGTTCATCTAATTGCCTTTTCCACTGGAGCACTGAAGGTGGCATTCGGTCAAAGCATTATCTAGAGCTCAGTTAACTCAGTTCTAATGAGTATCAGGGGGTAGCCGTGTTAGTCTGTATCTACAAAAACAACAAGGAGTCTGGTGGCACCTTAAAGACTAACAGATTTATTTGGGCATAAGCTTTCGTGGGTAAAAACCTCACTTCTTCAGATGCAACTCATTTCAGTTCTAATGAGTAATTTAGTCTTAAAATAAGTTTGAGGTTTAGACTGAAAAATTCTAGGATGGACTAGTTGCTTGGCTTGTTCTGTAGAACACTGAGTTTGGTTTTTAAGTCTACACATGACTGACTGTTCACTCCAAAAACCAACATCATGGTTTAGTGTGTGTGTCTGTGTGCAACAACAGCATGTGTGCTGGCTGACCAAATTTCATTCTGTTCACAAAATGTTTGCCTTCTCACTAGGATTTTGGTCTTTAGACTACACTCGCTTGTATTTTAGGCTATTAGAGATTGTCCTGCACTGAATGATGCAACATTCCCCACCCCGTTCTAATATGTGAACTAAAAATAACCCATGGATTATTAAAAAAATAAACCTCAAGTTCGTTCTCATAGCAGACGACTTGAAGGAATGTTGAAGGTTAGGGAATTATTAAAACAAGACTTCACAGTTCAGGGTCAAACTTGGGACATCTTTCTCCCTCTCCCCCTTTTCTCATGTTTCAAATTGACTGTAAGCTCGTTGGGGTAGGAATTGTATACCTATAATCCCTGGCACTTGTGGGCCCTCATCAAAAGGGGCACTGCCATGGTACAAATAATAATCAGGACATGTTTGTGCTCAGGCACAGATGGCCACTTCCTGCACCTCTTGGTCCCTAGCCTATGGGAGATGTGGATGGTGCCACTCCAGACATTGAATTTCCTGGTTCTTACTATGTCATCATAAATCTGTGTAGTTGTTGCATGAGCCTCCCCAAGAGGCCTGACTACATCAGAAAGCTATGGATGAAGCCCACGTTTGAATAGTCACTATCAAAACCTAGCCCAGTGTAGTGTGCTTTTGGTTGATTTTGTTTGTGAGGAAAGGCAAGCAGGCTGCTGGTGGTGTGGTGTGGTATGGTATGGAGTCAGAAGCTGAAGGTTTTAGCATCTGGGTATGGGACAGTTGAGACTTTTAACCTCTGCAGCGGCAGTCTGGGATTGTTCACCAAGCACATTAGCGAGATGTTTCTTCTAAGAAGTCAGCAGTAAAATAGTTAATGTGACATTTTAAAGTGTTGTCTTTCTGTTTCAGAGTTAAGAAACCACTGGGTTAAGTAGGGCTGTTCACCCCTCCGAGCCATTGTCTCAGGCCATATCTACGCGACCACTTTTGTTGGTATAACTTATGTCGCTCAGGGGTGTGAAAAAACATCCCCCTGAGCAACATAAGTTTCGCCGGCATAAGTGGTAGCGTGCATAGGCTGTGTCCCTGGGAGAGCTTCTCCTGCCAACATAGCTACCGCCGCTCCTGGAGATGGTTTTATTATGTCGACGGGAGAGCTCTTTCCTGCTGGCACCGAGCGGCTGCACGAGCAATCTCACGGTAGCGCAGCTGCATCCATTCAGCTGTGCTGCTGTAAGCTTGCTAGTTTAGACATGGCCTCAGCCTGTCCACATTCAGGAAGACAACACTGCATTGGTTTATCTCATATTGCCACCCCCAAACGTTGGGAACACATGAACCAGGTTTCGAAATTCATGACTGGCTTAAAAATCATAAGAATTTTACATACATAAATGTTGGGTTCTTTTTTCTTTGCCCTCTGGTTCTTGAGGTCATAGTTTCAATCTCTCCTCTGCAACCCTGAGGGCTAGACACTTTTTTTTTTTTATTTTTAATTTTTTTTTTTATTTTTTTTTAATGAAAGCTGAAATTCTTAAATAATTTGATTCTGGGAGGGGGAGAGGGGTACGACTAAATAAAACATCAAATATTGTGACTCTCCTAATTAAAATTTCAAGA
>NW_020672231.1:0-2667 GCF_002925995.2 Terrapene triunguis | reverse complement strand
TATTCCCTAAAATAGGTCAGCTTTCTACTTTACCTTTCCATGTGGTGTAACAGTGGAATTTTATTCTTTTAACTAAATTATTAATGTATTTGATATTCATGCAAAGGAGCTTTGTTGCATTTTAGTGAGAGTTTTGTTGAGCTAACAGAAATAGAGTTCTTTCTTTCACAGAGATTTTCCTTTCATAGTGATTCTTCATAGTCACTATATTCTCCTTCTCCTTTAAATACACCCACCCACCCACCAGAAGTATATTTTATCCTTTGGGGGGAGGAATGTGTGTATATGTGTTTATATGATATACACACACACACGCTCTAAATGGTAAACAGTGATCATTTAAAGCCTTAAAATAGCATTTCAGGGGGAAAAATAAACATTAGTGGTGTAATTCAAGAACGTCTAAAATAGCAAACAATTATCCACTGCGTCTGGAGCAGTAAAGATGGATAATATAGCAATGTGATTTAAAAATTGATCTTAGTTCCACTCAGCTGAGCATAAAGGAAAATATATGACCTGCTGCAGAGACATAGTGAGCCTGCAGCATATAGTATATCACTGCCACAAGTTAGAAAAGGCTTTAAAAAGACCTTCCTACTAAGAATGTAGTTTTCTCTCTGCGGCAAATTTCTAGCTAGACTTTTACCTGACCTTGAAAATCTAAACGTGTAATCAATGATCACTGAATAACAGCTGTACCGGTACAGTGCAGCGCATACTTTTTTCCCCATGCACATTTACAGATAATGCAGCAGCACTGGTATAGGGGTATGGCTGTCACATCTTCAAATGGGCAGCAAACCATCTTTTCATGATGCCACAAACCACAGCCGTGGGTATTTTCAATCATGATACCACTGCAGACTACTAGTGACTTACAGCTGGTAGGCTGTTATTTATTTCAGACACAGAAGGCCAATTTTTCAGAAGATCACCATGCACAGCAGTCCCTGTTTAAGCACCTGAAAATCCAGCCTCTGATTTAGAACTCAGCTCTCATTTAGGCAACTAACTGAAGTGACCAAGATTTTCAACAAGTGCTCCACATTCAGCAGTTCTCAGAAGGCGCTGTTGGCTGCTGAGCTCCTTTGAAAGGCCAGCCCCTCAACAGTAGACACCAAGCACTTTTGAAAATCTGTCCCAGAGATTTCAAATCTCATACCAAGACACTGTCACACAGCCTAATAAATTGCTGATTTATATTGATAGCTAAAAATGGATGTAATTGCTGATGGACATAACAGATATTGGACCAGATCCTTAGCAGTTTTCGGATGGTGTAATTTCCTTGACTTCAGAGGAGTTAGATTGATTTACACCAGTTGAGGATTTGGCCCGATTTTTAAGTGCTCTTTAAATTTATGATGTCGTATAACTATGTATCATTATAAATAATAACAACATTAGAAGAATGTCACTGATATGCTCTCTATCTGTTACTGTATGTTCCTATTGTATGGACAGAATCAAGCAGACAGTACAGTATGGTATTTTTAGCAATCAATGAATGATACTGAACCAAATAATTCACTACTTTAGTTGCTGCGCTTTCCTGCTGTCAGCACAAAGAACCCAGTGAGAATGCTGAGATTTCACATCTTTCACTTCATCTTTTATGCTGATCTTAACAAGTTAAGTGGCCATCCTTTCCAGCTTTATAGAAATTGCACCAAGCTCCTATTTTTGTTTTTTAAATCCCTATTTATTTGTGGAACTAAAAGGACAATATATATTATAGCTAGTATACATTGGTCTTTTACCAAAGACATCTACAAAGCAAAGGTAACTTCATGGAAAATACAGATCTTCACAGCACTTTCATGCAGCTCATCATCATACAACTGTGTTCTATTTTCTATAGTCTTTTGTCAGAATTGAAAAAGAAGAAATCTATCTTCATCCAGATCCTCTCTACCTCAAATGAGAAATCTATGGAGGAGTAGACATTCCATTAGTTGAATAACCATTAATGAGACCAGAGCTTACATAATGCCGCAGAAAATCTACAAAAGAAGCTAGCCTATCTCCAAGGGTCAAATTCTGATGGCAGCTAATATTAATTTATTATTTATGATTTTTAGTAATACTTCCACCAGCAGCATTTCAATGGGGGGTTACATAGGTGTAACTGGGAGCAGACTTTGGCCCCGTGTCATTATTTTCAAACTGTCAAATCAAGTCTTCATTTGATCACTGCTTTCTTTCAAAAAAAAACAGGAGTACTTGTGGCACCTTAGAGACTAACAAATTTATTAGAGCATAAGCTTTCGTGGGCTACAGCCCACTTCTTCGGATGCATATAGAGTGGAATATATATTGAGGAGATATATATACACACATACAGAGAGCATGAACAGGTGGGAGTTGTCTTACCAACTCTGAGAGGCCAATTAAGTAAGAGAAAAAAACTTTTGAAGTGATAATCAAGATAGCCCAGTACAGACAATTTGATAAGAAGTGTGAGAATACTTACAAGGGGAGATAGATTCAATGTTTGTAATGGCTCAGCCATTCCCAGTCCTTATTCAATCCTGAGTTGATTGTATCTAGTTTGCATATCAATTCCAGCTCAGCAGTCTCTCGTTGGAGTCTGTTTTTGAAGTTTTTCTGTTGTAAAATAGCCACCCGCAGGTCTGTCATTGAATGGCCAGACAGGTTAAAGTG
>NW_020672230.1:0-3489 GCF_002925995.2 Terrapene triunguis | reverse complement strand
TAGCAAGAGTTGGCACCACTGAGCTGCCTGCAAAACAGCTAGCAAAACTCTCAAATTTGATTTGCTGAAGAAATTCAAATATTTCTCCACATGCAGATTGTGACTGGTTTGATGCTGTTGTTAGCAAGTCGGCCTGTTTTTGTTTGTGGCAGAAGTTACATGGTGTCCTTTCCGATAGTCGATTGGATGGCTTGTGTAACTAACCTGAATGACACACATGGCCAGTTTTATGCAGTTTGAGTTTGGTGAATGTTCTGGCTGAAAATGTGCACGGTGCTAGTGAAATTCACACACTCAGGTCTTTTCAGAAAGGTGGAGAACCTAGTTGGATTTAGAATGTCAGGAGATATTTTCCCATTCTTAGTTCTGATTTCCAGAACAGCCCGGGAGAATATTGTATCTTCTTCTACAAATCAAAGAGCTTGACAGGAAGACAAATGATGGAGATGGGATGTAAAGATGGCCATGTGCCCTGTGTGTAATTATTACCTCCAAACTTTGCAGCCACAAAAAACTCTTTCAAAAGGAACTGGAACTGGCAGCAAAGAACATGGGAACCCTACCCCCATGCAACTACTCTAAAGCAAGAAATGGCTACGTAACCCCTGCAGAGAAAATTACAAATATTCAGCCTTATCCAACTACAATTGGAGTCTATAATAAATCAGACCCATAGTTACAAAAACATAATAAAGTATGAGTAAAAGCCAGGCAGAAATCATTGCTGCACAAATATAAATGCTCAGTTATGTTTCAGTGCTGCAGGTTCCACGCTCAGTGAAAAGCTGCATGAGCAGATGAAAGTGCGAGCTTCATACCCCATATCTAATTCCCAGGACCCTTTTTGTATTTTGAAGGCGTGCAGTGACCAACAATTTTCAAAACTGCAGAGAAGAGGTACAACCACTCCACTTTGAAAACAGCTCTGCAGGGTAATAGAGTCAGAGGAAATATTTAAAAAGGATTCTTATTTATTCAATCTCTTTACTTTGACTCCTCTAGTTCAAGTGGCTGCTGCGATAGAAATATACAAGAGGTATCTTTATGCTTCAGGGCACTAGCCATCCACTGACTGCCTGAGGCTAGGAAGAAGCTTCTCTTATAGGCAGATTGTTCCATAATTGTCCATGATGGGGGTCTTACACCTGGTCTGAAAAAATCTGGTAATAGCCACTGTGGGGGACAGGAATCCTGGACAAATAACTTTTCTGAACCAGTATGGCAATTACCTATGTTCTTCAGTCAATTACATTGACTTTTACCACTTCTGAATTGTACAACATGTGTTACTTGTAAGTAAGAGGCAGAAATAGAATATATGGCTTAAGGTTTTAATAACTGCTAGAGTTTGTAACCTACTAGGCAACCAGTTTCGCCCCATGCTATAGTAAAATGACAATGCTGGACAGATCTTGTTGGCAGGGTGGCTAAACGTCACATGACCACCTGTTTTCAGCATATCCTTTTTTATTTTGTAGTATCCAATTTACTGTAGTATTAGCTTTATAGTACTCAGTGAATGAATTATTTCTCTATGGTCCCACAACCATTATGTTTAATGTCAAATTTCATTCAACACTGAAATGTAACTTCTGCATACAGTCAAAGCCCATCATGCTTTGCACTTATCCTAACTTTAAAAAATAATGTTCTTCTCTCAAAGTACAGCAAAATGAAAGCTCAATTTTCAAATATGCTTGTAAAACTACACTTACAAGGTATGAACAAGTAAATTGGGTACTTAGGTGGACAAATACCTATTTGCAGGGTGCATGTGACTAATGTGTGGGTGCAATTTTCGTAGTATGTTTGAAAATTTGGCACTAAAAATTACGTATGATCCTAATTATAATAGTCCTTGGATAAAATGTTCAAAAGCACCTAAGTGACCTAGGAGCCTAAATCTTTTGGATTTAGGTTCCTAAGTCACTTAAGTGCTTTTGAATATTTTATTCCTAATCATGAGAACTGAGAAGAGTGTAATTAGTTTCCATATTCAATAGAGGAATTGTGATGTCTGCTTCAAATTTTCTTATTTATTACTTGAATGACAGGAATGCCTAAAAGTCCCTATGGAGACCAGGGCCCCATAGGCATTTGTAGGCATTGTACAAATATGCAGTAACCCAGTCTAAATGGACAAAGCAAATGGTGGAAGGGGGAACAGAAGCAGAGAGGGGGAATGACTTGCCCAAGGTCACACAGAAGGTCAGTGGCAGAGGTGGAAATAGAATCCAGGTGTCCTGAATTCCTGTCCAATGCCCTCTCCTGTAGACCACACTGCCTCTGCCTCTGCACACTCCCTCTGTCTTCAAACGGTGCATGCAATGGCTGGAAAAACCTGTTGATCTGTACGGTACCGTACAAGGGGGGAAATCTGAATACTTTGTACTCAGCAGCGAGCAGCCCAGTGCAATTGAAGTAGGCTTTAAATTTATTTTTAAATGTATAACAAGGCTCCTACTGTGGAGCCTCTATTTATTAAGACTGCTTACTTGTCTGTCTTGGAATTTGAGGTTATTGCTGTTCACACATTAAGCTTCTGTATCCTGCACACCCTGCTACGCTTACGGACAACTTTTGTGAGTAGCATGGGATACCTTTCGATAAGTGCCCTTCTGTCTGTCATATCAAGTTCAGCACTTCCATTATGGTCATGTTGTATGTCACGGATGACTGGGCTGAGCTCAACAGAAGGAGGATAAGAGGGCAGAGGGGAGTTCATAATCACAAGATGATGATGTTTGTGTGCTAGTATCTGCTGAATAAAATGAACCTATAGAACAACTTTTCACCGATAAGCCGTACAGTTTGTCTCCTCTAATCAGAGGGAGGAAGTGATGTTAAGTGATTATAGAAGCAAACTGGGAGTCATGGAATGCAAGAAATTAAACATGGGCAAACAGTCACGTAGAGCCAGATTTGTAAAGGTATTTAAGCGTTTACAGATGCAGATAGGCCCCTACTGAGATGTTCAAAACACCTAGGGGCCCAACTCCTTTTGAAATCTGGACCCTAGTCCATTCCTCTGCCACTGCAGGATTACTGCTTTGGGGAGTGGTTCTCAAACTTATTTGATTGTGACCCCCCTTCTTTGTGTCTGTAGTAGTTTATGGGCCCCCACCCCCACCACACAAGTACATATACCAATATATGTGGCGGGGGTGCTTCACTTGAATCGGCTTCTTTGTTTTTCACTTGAGTTGGGTTTTGTTTTTCTGTTGCACAAATGAGCGAATGATCCATTGTAATAAGAGCAAAAGCCAAACGCAATTGTGGTCTATGCTTACAATGAAATGTGCACACCGCATTGTAGCAAATAGATTAACATACAGATAGCAACGACTTTAATGTATAATGCTTCTGCTTCTTAGCATATGTACAACGTGCCTCAGGTGGCACGTGACCAGGATTTGGTCTGCTGGTTGGATCATTCGCTTCTCCGGGCTGGGAACTGATACGGAGTGCGACGTGAACGCGATCCATGCC